>NC_066515.1:8167780-8334653 GCF_024679095.1 Eriocheir sinensis | reverse complement strand
AATAAAGATGCAAATAACCAAAAATAAAGAATAAGTTTATAAAAATACAGATACAAAATTCGAATAATTAAATTTGTATTAAAATTAATATACAAATGCGTATAATAAGGTAATTTGTATTGAAAAATATGCAACACACACGTTTACTCATACAAATTTATATTATTTTATTGGTATTTTGTTTATTTATTTTGATACGAATTACATGATTATATGTGTATTTTGTACATATTTTTTATACGTATTTACATTATTTAATGTGTATTTTGTTTATATATTTTGACAAATTTATAATATTAATGTGTATTTTGCATATCTATTTTTAAATATAATTTACTTTTATTGCACGTGCATTTTTGGTATATTTATTTACACAAATTTCTAGATTATTTTAAGTATGTATTTTGTAGAGATATATTATAAATATGGAGCATTATACGGATATTTGCATCTTTTATTTCATACAAATCACATTATTTTTATTGATATTCTTTATTGGCCTTTTTATGTCAGATTAACATTATTCTATGTGTGTTTTTTTGAATATATTTTATATATATATTTATTATTAATTGTTAATTGTATATATTTTATCAAAATTTACCATTTTTATGTATTTGCTATATTATTGCTGTTACACACTCATTTATGTGTTTTATATATTTTTTACGTATTTAAATTATTTATGTGTATTTTTGTATATAATATTTTCATAAAAAAATTAATGTTATTTTATTGTGTGTATAAGTATATTTTGATACAAATTTTATACAAATTATGTTATTTAATGTGTTATTTTCATATATATTTCTACACAACCATATTATTTTATGTGTATTTTTTCATATATTTCATTGCAAATTTACCTTTTATTCTATGTTTATTTTGTATATTTATTTCATTCAATTTTAAATTGCCTGTATTTAGCTGTGTTAGTTGACAGGTATTTTGTATATACAGCTTTTCATCCAAAATTACATTATTTTATTGGTATTTCTAATTTAATTGACAATAATTAGATTGTTTTATAGGTATTTGTAATACATATTTTATACCATTTATATTTATTCAATGGGTATATTGGTATATATATTTGGGCAAATTTATCTAATGTGTCTATTTTAAATACATGGCTAATTTTACATAAATTTATGTTATTTTATGTGCATTTGTATATTATTTATATTTACAAATAATACATTCTTTATATTATATTGTTTATTTACATTATTTAATTTACATTATTTTATGTGCATTTGTGCTAAATTTTTTGCCATGTATTTACTTAATTTATGTGTATTTTTTCAGTATGTATTTTAAAGAAACTCATTATTTTATGTTGTATTTTATATATATATTTTAAAACAAATTTACATTATTTTATATGTATTTTCTCTATATCTTATTTCAATACAAATTTCTACCTTATTGTTTTTGCATTTGTATATGTATTTTAATACAAGTTTGATATTTTATGTGTATTTTGGCATTGGGTTACTCTAGAAAAAATGCGTTATTTTTATATTTAAATCTAATTCATTTTATATGCGTACTTGTATATATTTTTATACGCTTCTTACATTATTTAATATTTATTTTGAATATAATTTTTATACAAAATTATGGCATTTTATGCATTTGTATATATATTTTCTGTTGGCGAATTTACTATTAAGCGGTATTTGAAGACATATTTTATTATAACTACCTTTATTTTATAGTTTATTATTTGTATGTGTGGCTTTGTATATTTATATTTATCAAATAATACATTTTTTATTGCATTTGTTATTTTATTTTAATTGAATTTACATTATTTTATATGTATTTTGAATACATTTTTTATACGTATTTACTTAATTTATGTATTTACATATTTTTATAGAACCTGCTTTTTATTTGCATTCGCATAATATATTTTGGAACAAATTTATATCGTTTTATATGTATTTTGCATAGATTTTCAATACAAATTTACCTTATTGTATATGCATTGGTTATTTATTTCAATGTTAAATTTAAAAATTATGTGTATATTGGTATATATATTTTAAGAATGCGCTATTTTATGTAGAATTGCATCTTTATTTTCATATATAGAAATTTATATTATTTATTAATATTCGTGTATTTATTTTCGGATACGATTTTACATTATTCTATTTGTTTTTGTATATACTTTTTATACATATTTACATTATTTAATGTATTCTGTATAAGGTTATTTTATACAAATTTATTATTCATTATCTATTTTCATACAAATACATTCTTTCATGATATTTTTATTTATCTTTTGACAATGTTTGAATTTATCATTTGATTAAGCGTATTTGTATATATATTTTTGTTACTATTTATATGGCTCATATGCATTATACATTTACAGAAAATTAATTTCATTTTTTTTTTACGTGGTTTCATATATTTTGAAACAAATTTGATTGTTTTATATGTATTTTGAATATCTTCACAATTTACTCTTTATCAGTATATGCATTTGTATATTTTATTTCAAATTTCAAATATTTTATGTAATAAAATATATTACTTTTTTAAAATAACTTGGGGAATTTTTAAAATTTATTTTACAAATTTCAGCATTTATTTTATTGATCAGTATTTATTTTAATAATGATTTGTTATCATTCTATTTGCTTTTTGAAAATATATTTTTATACAGCATTTGTTATTTGTTTAATGGTCTTTGCATATATTGCATAAATTTACGTTATTTTGCTATTTGTTTATATTTTCATTCAAATTTACATTATTCTTGATGCGGGTATTTTAGAAAGAAGTGTATTTAATGCCAAATTTACCTAATTTATGTGTATTTTGTATATTTCTATTTCAAACAATCAAATTATTTTTAGTATTTTATATATGAAGTTTATACAAATTTAGGTTATTTTATGTATCGCATTTACATTATTTAGTGTGTTTGTATATATTTTTTGCAAAATTTATTTTTACTTTGTGTGTACTTGGTGTTTCATGGCATTTTATAGAAATTTAAAGTATTTGTATATGTTTTCTCTCATACAAATTACATTATTTTACTATTTTTGTTTATTTATTTTGATACGAATTGGCACATTATATGTATTTTGTTATTATTTTTATATTTATTTATTTATCGTGTATTTTATTATATATTTTAAACAAATCTACGTTATATGTATTTGCATAAATATCTTTGATACAGATTTGCTATTTTCATTTTTATGTATTTTGTATGTAACATTTCAAATTAAATCAGCTCATTTTATATTGTATTCTTATATATATATATTTACACAAATTTATCATTTCAGTATTTTTGTATGTAGTTTTATACAAATTAATGATATTTTGCGTGTTTTTGTATATTTTATATTTACACAAACACACATTTCCTTTTTACTGGTATTTTGGTTTATTTCTATTTTGATATGATTTTTATGTATTTTTATATTCATTATTTATGCTATTTATCATTTCCATTTTGCGTATTTTCTATCTATTTTGAGCAGAACTCACGTTATTTTATGTAGTATTTTATAAACATTACCTTTTTATTGCATATTGTTTATTTACATTTATAATGAATTTACATTATTTTATGTGTATTTAAAATATTACTTTTTTACACGCATTGCTTAACAATATGTGTGTATTTTGTATATGCATTTATATAGAATTACGTTATTTATGTATTCGTATATATATTTTGAAACAATTTGTTATTATTTTATATGGTTTTTGTATATCTATTTCATAACCACCATTGTATGTGTAGTCGTATATATTTTAATACAATTCAAATATTTTTTATGGTATTTTGTAATCAATATTTTTATAAAAGGGCAAAGTTATTTTTATAGGTATTTTTATATCTTATCTTTCACACAATACATTATTTATTATTATTCTGTATATTTTGATACGATTTTACATTATTCATTTGTGTTTCTTGTATATTTTTATACAGCTATACCATTTAATGCATTTTGGATTATATTTCACAAATTCACGTTAATATATGTGTATTTGTTTATATATTTTCTTTCTTTCAAATTTTACATTTATTTTATATATATTAGTATATATTTCAAATACAAATTACAATTTAATTTTATGTATTTTGTATATTTCTTTTTATTCAAATTCAAATTATTTTATGTATTTTTGTATGTTAGTTTGCACAAATTTAGGTTATTTTATATGCATTTACATTATTTAATGTGTACTAGGTTATATTATTTTCATCTGTTGTTTTATTTTGTCGTTTATTTTTATATATTTTATGAAATTATATACATTTTTGAGCAGATTTGCATATGCTTTCTGCTAAAATTTACATTATTTTATTGATATTTTAATTATTATTTTGACACTAATTTACATTATCGAATGTATTTATATATATTTTTATACGTATTTACAACATTTTCATGTGTATTTTATATATATATTTCTAAGAAATCTACGTTATTTGATGCGTATTCGGTATACATATTTTGAAACAGGATCTACATTATTTTTATGTGAATTTTGTATATATATTTATTATAAATTTGCCTTTTTGCTTTTCTATTTTTATCTATTTCATTCAAATTCAAATCATTTTATGTAGTATATATTCATTGGTATTACGTTATTTTATGTATTTTCTATATATTTTCATTCAATATATTATTTATCGTATTTGTTAATTTATTGACACGTAATTTAGATTATTTCATTTATTTTCTATATTTACATATAGAGTAAATTTCTAAGAAATATATATTCAAAATAATATGTAAAATTGGCGCAATAGTATAAAATTATATATCAATTACAATTTAAAAAATTGAAAATTGGGTATCAAAATAAAATAAATAAAATCCTTGATAGAACGTAAATTCGAATTAAATAAATCAATCGTAATTACTGGCAAGAATGTGTATTTGGATAAATATACATAATACACATACAAAATAAATATAAATAAGGTGATTTGTAGTAATATATGTCAGTAAACACACATAAAATAATGTAATTTATATAAAACATATATACAAATACACATGTACTATGAATTTAAAGGAAAAATATATATCTAAAATAATATTAAATAATGAAAGTATGTATAAAAATATATATTAAAAGCACATATAAAGGATGTAATTCATCAATATAAATTTAACAAAAACACTCAGTAAATAATAAATATCAATAATAATTTACAAATACACATAATTCAAATTTGTATAAAATATATACAAAACATATAGCACAATTTTGAGTTTTGTATGAAAAATAGATGTTGCAATATTACATCAAAATCTCTGTAAAATTAGTTTATATAAAATACCATAAATATTGTAATTTGTGTCAAAATATATAATATAAATAATTATATGAAAATACAAATAATACACAGTAATGAATAGTTAACTCCTATCAAAATGAATGATAGAATAAAAATAATGTAAATTTATATGAAAATAAAGATTTAAAAGAACTAAAAAATAAAGAACAAGTTTATAGATAGATAAAAATAATTAACAATTAAATTTGTATTAAAATTAATATACAAATGCATATAATAAGGTAATTTGGTATTTCAGGTATTATGCAATATACAATGTTTACCACACAAATTTATATTATTTTATTGGTATTTTGTTTATTTATTTTGATATTGAATTATATGATTATATGTGTATTTGTACATATTTTTATAATGTATTTACATTATTTAATGCATTGTTTATATATTTACAGCAAATTTATTTGTTATTATATGTAGTATTTGTGGTAAATATTTCGATTAATTTACTTTATTTCATGTATTTTGTATATATATTTCAATCTTGTAAATTTAGTTTATATCGTGTGTATTTTTGTATATTGTACAATTTAATTACTTTGTGTATTTTCAGACATATAGTTTTATATAATTTACAGCATTTTTATGTATTTCTTTTGTATATTTATATCTGTTAAATAATATCTTTTATTGGTATTTCCTTGTTTATTTATTTTGATGAGCTTACATTATTTTATATTGTTATACTCATCCAAATTTCATATTATTTATGTATTTGTTTATATAGTTTTCATACATATTTACATTTTCTTATTTTATGTAGTTTTTTGTATATATTTTTCTTAACGTATTGAAATTATTTTATGTGTATTTTTGTATATTCATTTAAATAAAAAATTACGTTATTTTATTGTGTGCATTAGTATATTTTTTGATACAAATTTATACTAAATTCATGTTATTTAATGTGTTATTTGTATATATATTTTCATACAAATTTATATTATTTATGTGTATTTTTTCATATATTTCATACAAATTTACCTCTTTATTTTATGTTTATTTGTATATTTATTTAATCTTAATTTTAACATTATTTTATTAATATTCTGTGTATTTATTTTGATACGATTTTATATTATTCTATTTGTGTTTTGTATATATTTTTTATACATATTTACATTATTTAATGTGTATTTTTTATATATATTTTATACAAATTTACGTTATTTTAAGTGTATTTGTTTATATATTTTCATTCAAATTTACATTATTTTATGTGTATTTTGTAAATGTATTTTAATACAAATTTACCTAATTTTATGTGTATTTTGTATATTTATTTTCATACAAATTAAAATTATTTTTGTGTATTTTTGTATATAGTTTTATACAAATTTAGGTGATTTTATGTGTATATTGTATATCTATTTTCATACAAATACACATTCTTTTATTGATATTTTGTTTATTTATTTTGACGCGAACTTACATTATTTAATGTGTATTTTATATATATATTTTTATACGTGTTTACATCATTTGATATGTATTTTGTATATATATTTCTATAGAAATCTACGTTGATTTATGAGTATTCGTATATAGATTTTGAAATAAATTTACACTGTTTTATGTGTATTTTGCTTATTTTTTCAATACAAATTTACCTTATTGTATATGCATTTTGTATATTAATTTTAATACAAATTTAATTATGCTATGTGTATTTTTGTATATGTATTTTTATAAAAATATGCTTTATTTTATGGGTATTTTTCATTTTTATTTTCATACAAATTTACATTATTTTATTTATATTCTGTTTATTTTTTTTTAAACAATTTTACATTATTCTATGTGTATTTTGTCTATCTATTTTTATACGTATTTACTTAAATTTATGTGTATTTTGTATATATATTTTTATAGAAATCTACTTTATTTTATATGTATTCGTATGTATATTTTGAAACAAATTTACATTGTTTTATATGTATTTTTGCATATCTCTTTCAATACAAGTTTACCTTATTGTATGTGCATTTTGTATATTTATTTCAATACAAATTTAAATATTTTATGTGTATTTTGGTATATATATTTTTATAAGAAATGCGCTATTTGATGGGAATTTTGCATCTTTATTTTCATACAAATTTACATTATTTTATTAATATTCGGTGTATTTATTTTGATACGATTTCACATTATTCCATTTGTTTTTTGTATATATATATTTTTTATACATATTTACATTATTTAATGTGTATCTTGCATATATACTTCACACAAATTTATTATCTATTATTTATTTTCATACAAATACACATTCTTTACATGATATTTTGTTTATTTATTTTGACACGAATTTACCTAGATATGTATTTTGTATATATATTTTTATACGTATTTACATAATTTCATGTGTATTTTGTATATATATTTCTATAGAAATCTACGTTATTTTATGTGTATTCGTATATATATTTTGAAACAAATTTACTTTGTTTTATATGTATTTTTGAATATCTCTTTCAATACATATTTACCTTACTGTATATGCATTTTGTATATTTATTTCAATACAAATTTAAATATTTTATGTGTATTTTGGTATATATATTTAATAAAAATGCGCTATTTTATGAGTTTTGCATCTTTCTTTTCATACAAATTTACATTATTTTATTGATATTCTGTGTATTTATATTGATAGGATTTTACATTATTCTATTTCTTTTTTGTATATATTTTTTTATACACATTTACATCATTTAATGTGTATCTTGCATATATATTTCATACATATTTACGTTATTTTATGTGTATTTGTTTATATATTTTCATTCAAATTTACATTATTCTATGTGTATTTTGTATATGTATTTCAATACAAATTTACCAAATTTTATGTGTATTTTGTATATTTCTTTTCATACAAATTTTAAATATTTTTGTGTATTTTTGTAATAGGTTTATACAAATTTACGTTATTTTATGTACGCATTTACATTATTTAATGTGTATTTGTATATATATTTTTATGCAAATTTACTTTATTTTATGTGCATTTTTGTACATATATTTTTTTAGAAATTTGCGTTAATTTATGTGTATTTGTATATGTTTTCTCATACAAATTTACATTATTTTATTGCTATTTTGTTTATTTATTTTGATACGAATGAAAATAGATATACAAAATATACATAAAATAAACTAAATTTGTATTGAAATATATACAAAATACATAAAATAATGTAAATTTGTATCAAAATATTTTAACAGATGCGCATAAAATAACGTAAATTTGTTTTAAAATATACAAAATACATATTAAATAATGTAAATATGTATAAAAAAATATATACAAAACACAAATAGAATAATGTAAAATCGTATCAAAATAAATACACAGAATATTAATAAAACAATGTAAATTTGTATGAAAATAAAGATGCAAAATACCCATTAAATAACGCATTTTTTTAAAAGATATATATACCAAAATACACATGAAAAAATTAATTTGTATTAAAATAAATATACAAAATACACATACAATAAGGTAAATCTGTATTGAAATAGATATGCAAAATACATATAAAACAATGAAAATTTGTTTCAAAATATATATACGATTACACATAAAATAACGTAGATTTGTATAAAAATATATATACAAAATACACATAAAATGAAGTAAATACGTATAAGAAAATGTATACAAAATACACATAAAATAATGTAAATTCGTATCAAAATAAATAAACAAAATACCAATAAAAGAATGTGTATTTGTATAATATGTGTATTTTATTAATATTCGGTGTATTTATTTTGATACGATTTCACATTATTCTATTTGTTTTTTGTATATATTTTTTTATACATATTTACATTATTTAATGTGTATCTTGCATATATATTTCATACAAATTTATTATCTATTATTTATTTTCATACAAATACACATTCTTTTCATGATATTTTGTTTATATACAAAATATGTATTTTGTATATATATTTTTATACGTATTTACATAATTTCATGTGTATTTTGTATATATATTTCTATAGAAATCTACGTTATTTTATGTGTATTCGTATATATATTTTGAAACAAATTTACTTTGTTTTATATGTATTTTTGAATATCTCTTTCAATACATATTTACCTTACTGTATATGCATTTTGTACATTTATTTCAATACAAATTTAAATATTTTATGTGTATTTTGGTATATATATTTTTATAAAAAATGCGCTATTTTATGGGAATTTTGCATCTTTCTTTTCATACAAATTTACATTATTTTATTGATATTCTGTGTATTTATATTGATATAATTTTATATTATTCTATTTCTTTTTTGTATATATTTTTTTATACACATTTACATTATTTAATGTGTATCTTGCATACATATTTTGTACAAATTTACGTTATTGTAAGTGTATTTGTTTATATATTTTCATTCAAATTTACAATATTCTATTTGTATTTTGTATATGTAATTCAATACAAATTTACCTAATTTTATGTGTATTTTGTATATTTCTTTTCATACAAATTTTAAATATTATTGTGTATTTTTGTATATAGTTTTATACAAATTTAGGTTTTTTTATGTACGCATTTACATTATTTAATTTGTGTTTTGTATATATATTTTTATGCAAATTTACTTTATTTTATGTGCATTTTTGTACATATATTTTTTTAGAAATTTGCGTTAATTTATGTGTATTTGTATATGTTTTCTCATACAAATTTACATTATTTTATTGCTATTTTGTTTATTTATTTTGATACGAATGAAAATAGATATACAAAATATACATAAAATAAACAAAATTTGTATTTGTATTAAAATAAATACACAAAATACACATACAATAAGGTAAATCTGTATTGAAATAGATATGCAAAATACATATAAAACAATTTAAATTTGTTTCAAAATATATATACGAACCCACATAAAATAACGTAGATTTGTATAAAAATATATATACAAAATACACATAAAATGAAGTAAATACGTATAAGAAAATGTATAGAAAATACACATAAAATAATGTAAATTCGTATCAAAATAAATAAACAAAATACCAATAAAAGAATGTGTATTTGTATAAAAAAATATATATAAAACACAAATAGAATAATGTAAGATCGTATCAAAATAAATACACAGAATATTAATAAAACAATGTAAATTTGTATGAAAATAAAGATGCAAAATACCCATTAAATAACGCATTTTTTTATAAAAATATATATACCAAAATACACATGAAAAAATTAATTTGTATTAAAATAA
Source organism: Eriocheir sinensis (assembly GCF_024679095.1). Classification (NCBI taxonomy): domain Eukaryota; kingdom Metazoa; phylum Arthropoda; class Malacostraca; order Decapoda; family Varunidae; genus Eriocheir; species Eriocheir sinensis. Next base: position 8,324,023 of record NC_066515.1, on the reverse strand, counting down.
ATATACAAAATACACATACAATAAGGTAAATCTGTATTGAAATAGATATGCAAAATACATATAAAACAATGTAAATTTGTTTCAAAATATATATACGAATACACATAAAATAACGTAGATTTGTATAAAAATATATATACAAAATACATGTGCATTTTGTATATTAATTTTAATACAAATTTGATTAATCTATGTGTATTTTTGTGTATGTATTTTTATAAAAATATGCTTTATTTTATGGGTATTTTGCATCTTTATTTTCATACAAATTTACATTATTTTATTGATATTCTGTGTATTTATTTTGATATGATTTTACATTATTCTATGTGTATTTTGTATATATATTTTATATAAAATGTATATTTGTTTTCATTTCATACAAATCTACATTATTTTACGTGTTTTTTGTACATGTATTTAAATACAAATTTAACTAGTTATAGGTGTATTTTGTATATCTATTTTGTATGTATATTTTCATAGAAATTTACTCTATTTTATGAGTATTCGTATATATATTTTGATACAAATTTACATTATTAATGTGTATTTTGCATATCTATTTCAATACAAATTTACTTTATTGTACGTGCATTTTGAATATTTATTTTAATACAAATTTAATTATTTTATATGTATTTTTGTATATATATTTTTATGCAAATATGCGTTATTATATGGATATTTTGCATCTTTATTTTCATACAAATTTACATTATTTTATTGATATTCTCTTTATTTATTTTGATACGATTTAACATTATTCTATGTGTTTTTTGTATATATTTTTTTATATATATACCTACATTATTTAATGTTCATTTTGTATATATATTTTATCCAAATTTACATTATTTTATGTGTATTTGTTTATATATTTTCATACATATTTACATTATTTTATGTGTTTTTTGTATATATATTTTTCTACGTATTTAAATTACTTTATGTGTATTTTGTATATACATTTTCATAAAAAAATTACGTTATTTTATTGTGTATATAAGTATATATTTTGATACAAATTTTATACAAATTCACGTTATTTAATGTGTATTTGTATATATATTTTCATACATATTTATATTATTTGATGTGTATTTTTTCATATATTTCATTACAAATTTACCTTATTTTATGTTTATTTTGTATATTTATTTCATTTAATATAATCAAATTTAAATTTATTGTATATGCATTTTGTATATTAATTTTAATACAAATTTAATTATTCTATGTGTATTTTTGTATATGTATTTTTATAAAAATATGCTTTATTTTATGGGTATTTTGCATCTTTATTTTCATACAAATTTACGTTATTTTATTGATATTCTGCTCATTCATTTTGATACGATTTGACATTATTCTATGTGTATTTTGTATATATTTTTCATACAAATTTACGTTATTTTATGTGTATTTGTTTATATATTTTGACACAAATTTACAATATTTTATGGGTATTTTGTATATATGTTATATTTCAAAAGAAATTTACCTAGTTTTATGTGTATTTTGAATATCTATTTTCATTCAAACTCAAATTATTTTTATGTATTTTTGTATATATTTCAATACAAATTTTAGTTAGGTTATGTGTATTTTGTAAATCTATTTTCATTCAAATATATATTATTTTATTGGTATTTTGTTGATTTATATTGATACGAATTTACATTATTTTATATGTACTTTGTATATATATTTTTATACGCATTTACATTATTTAATATTTATTTTGAGTATATAATTTTATACAAATTCATGGTATTTTATGTGTATTTGTATATATATTTTCATATAAATTTACATTATTTTATGTGTATTTTGTACATATATTTCATTACAAATTTACCTTATTTTATGTTTATTTTGTATGTGTATTTTGTACATTTATATTTATACAAATACACATTCTTTTATTAGTATTTTGTTTATTTATTTTGTTTCGAATTTACATTATTTTATGTGTATTTTGTTTACCTTTTTTATACGTATTTACTTAATTTTATGTGTATTATGTATATATATTTTTATAGAAATCTACGTTATTTTATGTGTATTCGTACATGTATTTTCAAACAAATTTACATTGTTTTATATGTACAATAAGGTAAATTTGTATTGAAATAGATATGCAAAATACATATAAAGCAATGTAAATTTGTTTCAAAATATGTATACGAATGCACATAAAATAACGTAGATTTCTAAAAAAAAAATATATACAAAATACACATAAAATGAAGTAAATACGTATAAAAAATGTATACAAAATACACATAAAATAATGTAAATTCGTATCAAAATAAATAAACAAAATACCAATAAAAGAATGTGTATTTGTATAAATATAAATATACAAAATACACATAAAATAACGTAAATTTATATAAAACTATATAAAAAATACACAGAAGTAATTAAATTTGTATGAAAATATATACAAAACACACACAAAATAAGCTAAATTTGAATTGAAATATATATACAAAATACATGAAATAAAGTAAATTGGTATCAAAATATTTATACAAATACACATATAATAACGTAAATTTGTATGAAAATATATAAACAAAATACACATTAAATAATGTAAATACGTATAAAAAAATGTGTACAAAATACACATATAAGCATGTAATTCGTATCAAAATAAATAAACAAAATACCAATAAAATAATATAAATTTGTATGAGTAAACGTGTATAAATATAAATGTACAAAATACACATACAAAATAAACATAAAATAAGGTAAATTTGTAATGAAATATATGTACAAAATACACATAAAATAATGTAAATTTATATGAAAATATATATACAAATACACATAAAATACCATGAATTTGTATAAAATTATATATTCAAAATAAATATTATATAATGTAAATGCGTATATAAATATATATAAAAAGTACATATAAAATAATGTAAATTCGTATCAATATAAATCAACAAAATACCAATAAAATAATATATATTTGAATGAAAATAGATTTACAAAATACACATAACATAGCTAAAATTTGTATTGAAATATATACAAAAATACATAAAAATAATTTGAGTTTGTATGAAAATAGATATTCAAAATACACATAAAACTAGGTAAATTTCTTTTGAAATATATATACAAAATACCCATAAAATATTGTAAATTTCTGTCAAAATATATAAACAAATACACATAAAATAATGTCAAATCGTATCAAAATGAATGAGCAGAATATCAATAAAATAACGTAAATTTGTATGAAAATAAAGATGCAAAATACCCATAAAATAAAGAATATTTTATAAAATACATATACAAAATACACATAGAATAATTAAATTTGTATTAAAATTAATATACAAAATGCATATACAATAAGTTAAATTTGTATTGAAAAATATGCAATATACATAAAAGTGTAAATTTGTTTAAAATCTATATACGAATACACATAATATAACGTAGATTTCTATAGAAATATATATACAAAATACACATGAAAAGATGTAAATACGTATAAAAATATATATACAAAATACACATTAAATAATTTAAATTCTCGTCAAAATAAATAAACAAAATATCAATAAAAGAATGTGTATTTGTATGAAAATAGATATACAAAATACTCATAAAATAACCTAAGTTTGTATAAAACTATATACAAAAATACACAAAAATAATTTAAATTTGTATGAAAATAAATATACAAAATACACATAAATTTAGGTAAATTTGTATTGAAATACATATACAAAATACACATAAAATAATGGAAGTTTGAATGAAAATATATAAACATATACACTTAAAATAACGTAAATTTGTATCAAATATATATACAAAATACTAATTAAATAATGTAAATATGTATAAAAAAATATATTCAAAACACAAATAGAATAATGTAAAATCGTATCAAAATAAATACACAGAATATTAATAAAATAATGTAAATTTGTATGAAAATAAAGATGCAAAATAGCCATAAAATAACGCATTTTTTATAAAAATATATAAACCAAAATACACATAAAATATTAAAATTTGTATTAAAATAAATATAAAAAATGCACATACTGTAAGGTAAATTTGTATTGAAATAGATATGCAAAATACATATAAAACAATGTAAATTTGTTTCAAAATATATATACGAATACAAATAAAATAACGTTGATTTCTATAAAAATATATACAAAATACACATAAAATGAAGTAAATACGTATAAAAAAATGAATACAAAATACACATAAAAATCGTATCAAAATAAATAAACAAAATACTTGTAAAAGAAAGTGTATTTGTATAAATATAAATATACAAAATTCATATAAAATATCGTAAATTTGTATAAAACTATATACAAAAATACACAGAAGTTATTAAATTTGTATGAAAATATATATAAAAAATACAGCTAAAATAAGCTAAATTTGAATTGAAATGTACATCCAAAATACATAAAATAATGTAAATCTGTATCAAAATATTTATACAAATACATATAATAACGTAGATTTGTTTAAAAATATATAAACAAAATACACATTAAGTAATGTAAATACGTATACAAAATACACATATAATCATGTAATTCGTATCAAAATAAATAAACAAAATAGCAATAAAATAATGTAAATTTGTATGAGAAAAAATATACAAATAACGCAAATTTCTATAAAAATATATGTACAAAAATGCACATAAAATAAAGTAAATTAGCATAAAAATATATATACAAAACACACACTAAATAATGTAAATGCGTATATAAAATAACCTAAATCTGTATAAAACTATATACAAAAATACACAAAAATAATTTTAATTTGTTTGAAAAGAAATATACAAAATACACATAAAATTAGGTAAATTTGTATGGAAATACATATACAAAATACACATCAAATAATGTAAATTTGAATGAAAATATATAAACAAATACACTTAAAATAACGTAAATTTGTATAAAATATATATGCAAGATACACATTAAATAATGTAAATGTGTATAAAAAAATATATACAAAAAACAAATAGAATAATGTAAAATCGTATCAAAATAAATACACAGAATATCAATAAAATAATGTAAATTTGTATGAAAATAAAGATGCAAAATTCCCAAAAATTATCGCATTTTTTATAAAAATATATATACCAAAATACACATAAAATATTTAAATTTGTATTGCAATAAATATACAAAATGCATATACAGTAAGGTAAATTTGTATTGAAAGAGATATTCAAAAATACATATAAAACAATGTAAATTTGTTTCAAAATATATATACGAATACACATAAAATAAAGTAGATTTCTATAGAAATATATATACAAAATACATATGAAATTATGTAAATACGTATAAAAATATATATGCAAAATACATATCAAATAATGTAAATTCGTGTCAAAATAAATAAACAAAATATCATGAAAAGAATGTGTATTTGTATGAAAATAGATAATAGATAATAAATTTGTATAAAATATATATGCAAGATACACATTAAATAATGTAAATATGTATAAAAAAGTATATACAAAAAACAAATAGAATAATGTAAAATCGTAACAAAATATTAATAAAATAATGTAAATTTGTATGAAAATAAAGATGCAAAATTCCCATAAAATAGCGCATTTCTTATAAAAATATATATACCAAAATACACATAATATATTTAAATTTGTATTGAAATAAATATACAAAATGCACATACAATAAGGTAAATTTGTATTGAAAGAGATATGCAAAAATACATATAAAACAATGTAAATTTGTTTCAAAATATATATACGAATACAAATAAAAAAAACGTAGATTTCTATAAAAATATATATACAAAATACACATAAAATTAAGTAAATACGTATAAAAAAATGTATACAAAATACACATAAAATAATGTAAATTCGAATTAAAATAAATAAACAAAATACCAATAAAATAATGTGTATTTAGATAAATATAAATATACTAAATACACATACAAAATAAACATAAAATAAGGTAGATTTGTAATAAAATATATGTACAAAATTCACATAAAATAATGTAAATTTATTTGAAAATATATATACAAATACACATAAAATACCATGAATCTGTATAAAAACATATTTTCAAAATAAATATTAAATAATGATAAAAGCGTATAAAAATATATATACAAAGTACATATAAAATGAAAATTAAGATGCAAAATAACTATAAAATAACGCATTTTTTATAAAATTATTGATACCAAAATACAAATAAAATATTTGAACTTGTATTAAGATAGATATACAAAATGCACATACAATAAGGTAAATTTGTATTGAAATAGATATGCAAAATACATAAAAAATAATGTAAATTTGTTTCAAAATATATATACGAATACACATAAAATAACGTAGATTTCTATAAAATTACATATGCAAAATACACATAAAATTAAGTAAATACGTATAAAAAAATATATACAAATTACATATAAAATAATGTAAATTCGTATAAATGTAAATAAACAATATACCAATAAAAGAATGTGTATTTGTATAACTATAAATATACAAAATGCACATAAAATAACGTAAATTTATATAAAACTATATACATAAAATAACGCAAATTTCTATAAAAATAAATGTACAAAAATGAACATTAAATAAATTTGCATAAAAATATATATACAAAACACACATTAGATAATGTAAATGAGTATAAAAATATGTATACAAAATACCTATGAAACAATCTAAATTCGTATCGAATTAAATTAAGAAATACCATTAAAATAATGTAATTTTGGATGAAAATATATATAATAAACATAAATAAATACAAATACAAATACAAATATACAAATAAAAAAATTAAAATTTAATTAAATAAAAAAAAAAAAAAAAAAAAAATAAATTTGTAATGAAATATATATAAAAAAAACACATAAAATAATATAAATTTGTATATATATATATATATATATATATTAAATAACATGAATATATATATATATATATATATATATATAAAATAACGTAGATTTCTATAAAATTACATATAAAAAAAAGTAAAAAATAAAAAAAAAAAATATACAAAATATATAAATAATATAAAAAAAAATAAATGTATAATGTAAATAAACAATATAATAAAAAAATGTGTATATGTATAAATATAAATATACAAAATGCACATAAAATAACGTAAATTTATATAAAACTATATACATAAAATATACAAAAAAATAAATATTAAATAAATTTTAAATAAAAATATATAAAATAAACACACATTAGATAATGTAAATGTAAATATAAAATATAGTAAAAAAATATGTATAAAACAATCTAAACTCGTATCGAATTAAATTAAGAAATACCAATAAAATAATGTAATTTTGGATGAAAATATATATACAAAATACACATAAAATAACCTAAATACAAATACAAATATGCACATAAAATAATTTAAAATTGAATTAAATAAATGTACAAAATAAAAATAAAATAAGGTAAATTTGTAATGAAATATATGAAAAAATACACATAAAATAATATAAATTTGTATGAAAATATATATACAAATACACATTAAATAACATGAATTTATAAAATTTGTATCAAAATATATACTTATACACACAATAAAATAACGTAATTTTTTTATGAAAATGTATATACAAAAAACACATAAAATAATTTCAATACGTAGAAAAATATATATACAAAAAACACATAAAATAATGTAAATATGTATGAAAATATATAAACAAATACTCATAAAATAATGTAAATTTGGATAAAATATATATCATAAAATAATGTAAACTCGTATCAAAATAAATAAACAAAATACCAATAAAAGAATGTGTATTTGTATGAATATAAATATACAAAATACACATAAAATAACGTAAATTTATATAAAACTATATACAAAAATACACAGAAGTAATTAAATTTGTATGAAAATATATACAAAATACACACGAAATAAGCTAAATTTGAATTGAAATATATATACAAAATACATGAAATAAAGTAAATTAGTATCAAAATATTTATACAAATACACATATAAAAACGTAAATTTGTATGAAAATATATAAACAAAATACACATTAAATAATGTAAATACGTATAAAAAAATATGTACAAAATACACATATAATCATGTAATTCGTATCAAAATAAATAAACAAAATACCAATAAAATAATATAAATTTGTATGAGTAAACGTGTATGTTGCATATTTTTTCAATACAAATTTACCTTATTATATTCGCATTTTGTATATTAATTTTAATACAAATTTAATTATTCGAAGTGTATTTTTGTATCTGTATTTTTATAAACTTATTCTTTATTTTTTGGTTATTTTGCATCTTTATTTTCATACAAATTTATATTATTTTATTGATATTTTGCTCATTCATTTTGATAGGAATTGACATTATTCTATGTGTATTTTGTATATATTTTTCATACAAATTTACGTTATTTTATGTGTATTTGTTTATATATTCTGACACAAATTTACAATATTTTATGGGTATTTTGTATAAACATTTCAAAAGAAATTTACCAAGTTTTATGCGTATTTTGTATATCTATTTTCATACAAACTCAAATTATTGCTATGTATTTTTGTATATATTTTAATACAAATTTTAGTTATGTTATTTGTATTTTGTAAATTTATTTTCATTCAAATATATATTATTTTACTGGTGTTTTGTTGATTTATATTGATACGAATTTACATTATTTTATATGTACTTTGTATATATATTTTTATACGCCTTCCCATTATTTAATATTTATTTTGAGTATATATTTTTATACAAATTCATGGTATTTTATGTGTATTTTCATATAAATTTACATTATTTTATGTGTATTTTGTACATATATGTTATTACAAATCTACCTTATTTTATGTTTATTTTGTATGTTTATTTTGTATATTTTTATTTATCCAAATACACATTCTTTTATTGGTATTTTGTTTATTTATTTTAATTCGAATTTACGTTCTTTTATCGGAATTTTATTTATTTATTTTGATACGAATTTTCATTTTTTTTAGGTGTATTTGATATATATATTTTTATACTTATTTACATAATTTTATATGTATTTTGAATATATATTTTCATAGAAATTTACTCTATATGTAAATGTATAGAAAATACACATGAAATAATCTAAATTCGTATCGAAATAAATGAACAAAATACCGATAAAATAATGTAATTTTGAATGAAAATATATATAGAAAATACACATAAAATAACGTATACAAATGAATATATACACATAAAATGATTTGAATTTGAATGAAAATAGATATAAAAATAAACTTAAAATAAGGCAAATTTATAATGAAATATATATATACAAAATACACATAAAATAATGTAGATTTGTTTCAAAATATATATACGAATACACATAAAATAACGTAGATTTCTATAGAAATATATATACAAAATACACATGAAATGTTATAAATACGTATAAAAATATATTTACAAAATACAAATTAAATAATGTAAATTCGTGTCAAAATAAATAATTAAAATATCAATAAAAGAATGTGTATTTTTATTAAAATAAATATACAAAATACACATACAATAAGGTAAATTTGTATTGAAATAGATATGCAAAATACATATAAAACAATGTAAATTTGTTTCAAAATATATATACGAATACACATAAAATAACGTAGATTTCTATAAAAATATATATACAAAATACACATAAAATGAAGTAAATACGTATAAGAAAATGTATACAAAATACACATAAAATAATGTAAATTCGTATCAAAATAAATAAACAAAATACCAATAAAAGAATGTGTATTTGTATAAATATAAATATACAAAATACACATAAAATAACGTAAATTTGTATAAAACTATATACAAAAATACACAGAAGTAATTAAATTTGTATGAAAATAGATATACAAAATACAGATAAAATAAGCTAAATTTGAATTGAAATGTATATACAAAATACATAAAATAATGTAAATTTGTATCAAAATATTTATACAAATACATATAATAACGTAAATTTGTTTAAAAATATATAAACAAAATACACATTAAGTAATGTAAATACGTATAAAAAATATGTACAAAATACACATATAATCATGTAATTCGTATCAAAATAAATAAACAAAATAGCAATAAAATAATGTAAATTTGTATGAGAAAACATATACAAATACATATAAAATAACGCAAATTTCTATAAAAATATATGTACAAAAATGCACATAAAATAAAGTAAATTTGCATAAAAATATATATACAAAACACACATTAAATAATGTAAATGCGTACATAAAATAACCTAAATTTGTATAAAACTATATACAAAAATACACAAAAATAATTTAAATTTGTATGAAAAGAAATATACAAAATACACATAAAATTAGGTAAATTTGTATTGAAATACATATACAAAATACACATAAAATAATGTAAATTTGAATGAAAATATATAAACAAATACACTTAAAATAACGTAAATTTGTATAAAATATATATACAAAATACACATTAAATAATGTAAATATGTATAAAAAAATATATACAAAACACAAATAGAATAATGTAAAATCGTATCAAAATAAATACACAGAATATTAATAAAATAATGTAAATTTGTATGAAAATTAAGATGCAAAATACCCATAAAATAACGCATTTTTTTTATAAAAACATATATACCAAAATACACATAAAATATTTGAATTTGTATTAAAATAAATATACAAAATGCATATACAATAAGGTCATTTTGTATTGAAATAGATATTCAAAATACATATAAAACAATGTAAATTTGTTTCAAAATATATATACGAATACACATAAAATATTGTAGATTTCTATAAAAATATATATACAAAATACATAAAATGAAGTAAATACGTATAAAAAAATGTATACAAAATACATATAAAATAAAGTAAATTCGTATCAAAATAAATAAACAAAATATCATGAAAAGAATGTGTATTTGTATGAAAATAGATAATAAATAATAAATTTGTATAAAATATATATGCAATACACATTAAATAATGTAAATATGTATAAAAAATGAATACAAAAAATACAATGTAAAATCGTATCAAAATAAATAAACAAAATATTAATAAAATAATGTAAATTTGTATATATAAATATAAAAATGCAAAATTCATAAAATAGCGTAAATTTGTATAAAACTATATACAAAATACACATAAGTAATTAAATTTGCATGAAAATATATACAAAATACACATACAATAAGGTAAATTTAATTTGAAATGTATATACAAAATACATAAAATAATGTAAATTTGTTTCAAAATATATATACGAATACAAATAAAAACGTAGATTTCTATAAAATATATATACAAAATACACATAAAATAATGTAAATACGTATAAAAAATATGTACAAAATACACATAAAATAATGTAATTCGAATTAAAATAAATAATGTAAATTTGAATGAAAATGTAAAAACAAATACACTTAAAATAACGTAAATTTGTATAAAATATATATGCAAGATACACATTAAATAATGTAAATGTGTATAAAAAATATATATACAAAAAACAAATAGAATAATGTAAAATCGTATCAAAATAAATACACAGAATATCAATAAAATAATGTAAATTTGTATGAAAATAAAGATGCAAAATTCCCAAAAATTATCGCATTTTTTATAAAAATATATAGATACCAAAATACACATAAAATATTTAAATTTGTATTGAAATAAATATACAAAATGCATATACAGTAAGTAAATTTGTATTAAAAGAGATATTCAAAAATACATATAAAACAATGTAAATTTGTTTCAAAATATATATACGAATACACATAAAATAAAGTAGATTTCTATAGAAATATATATACAAAATACATATGAAATTATGTAAATACGTATAAAAATATATATACAAAATACATATCAAATAATGTAAATTCGTGTCAAAATAAATAAACAAAATATCATGTAAAGAATGTGTATTTGTATAAAAATAGATAATAGATAACAAATTTGTATAAAATATATATGCAAGATACTCATTAAATAATGTAAATATGTATAAAAAAAGTATATACAAAAAAGAAATAGAATAATGTAAATTCGTATCAAAATAAATACACCGAATATTAATAAAATAATGTAAATTTGTATGAAATTAAAGATGGAAAATTCCCATAAAATAGCGGATTTCTTATAAAAATATATATACCAAAATACACATAAAATATTTAAATTTGTAGTGAAATAAATATACAAAATGCACATACAATAAGGTAAATTTGTATTGAAAGAGATATGCAAAAATACATATAAAACAATGTAAATTTGTTTCAAAATATATATACGAATACAAATAAAAAAACGTAGATTTCTATAAAAATATATATACAAAATACACATAAAATTAGGTAAATACGTATAAAAAAATGTGTTTTTGTAAAAATATATATATACAAAATACACATAAAATATCGTAAATTTGTATAAAACTGTATACAAAAATACACAGAAGTAATTAAATTTGTATGAAAATATATATACAAAATACAGCTAAAATAAGCTAAATTTGAATTGAAATGTACATACAAAATTCATAAAATAATGTAAATCTGTATCAAAATATTTAAACAAATACATATAATAACATAGATTTGTTTAAAAATATATAAACAAAATACACATTAAGTAATGTAAATACGTATAAAAAATATGTACAAAATACACATATAATCATGTAATTCGTATCAAAATAAATAAACAAAATAGCAATAAAATAATGTAAATATGTATGAGAAAACATATACAAATAACGCAAATTTCTATAAAAATATATGTACAAAAATGCACATAAAATAAAGTAAATTTGCAAAAAAATATATTTACAAAACACACTAAATAATGTAAATTCGTACATAAAATAACCTAAATTTGTATAAAACTATATACAAAAATACACAAAAATTATTTAAATTTGTTTGAAAAGAAATATACAAAATACACATAAAATTAGGTAAATTTGTATTGAAATACATATACAAAATACACATCAAATAATGTAAATTTGAATGAAAATATATAAACAAATACACTTAAAATAACGTAAATTTGTTTAAAATATATATGCCAGATACACATTAAATAATGTAAATGTGTATAAAAAATATATATACAAAAAACAAATAGAATAATGTAAAATCGTATCAAAATAAATACACAGAATATCAATAAAATAATGTAAATTTGTATGAAAATAAAGATACAAAATTTCAAAAAATTATCGCATTTTTTATAAAAACATATTTACCAAAATACACATAAAATATTTAAATTTGTATTGAAATAAATATACAAAATGCATATACAGTAAGGTAAATTTGTATTGAAAGAGATATTCAAAAATACATATAAAACAATGTAAATTTGTTTCAAAATATATATACGAATACACATAAAATAAAGTAGATTTCTATAGAAATATATATACACAATACATATGAAATTATGTAAATACGTATAAAAATATACATACAAAATACATATCAAATATTGTAAATTCGTGTCAAAATAAATAAACAAAATATCATGAAAAGAATGTGTATTTGTATGAAAATAGATAATAGATAATAAATTTGTATAAAATATATATGCAAGATACACATTAAATAATGTAAATATGTATAAAAAAGTATATACAAAAAACAAATAGAATAATGTAACATCGTATCAAAATAAATACACCGAATATTAATAAAATAATGTAAATTTGTATGAAAATAAAGATGCAAAATTCCCATAAAATAGCGCATTTTTTATAAAAATATATATACCAAAATATACATAAAATATTTAAATTTGCATTGAAATAAATATACAAAATGCACATACAATAAGGTAAATTTGTATTAAAAGAGATATGCAAAAATACATATAAAACAATGTAAATTTGTTTCAAAATATATATACGAATAGAAATAAAAAAACGTAGATTTCTATAAAAATATATACAAAATACACATAAAATTAACTAAATACGTATAAAAAAATGTATACAAAATACACATAAAATAATGTAAATTCGATTTAAAATAAATAAACCAAATACCAATAAAAGAATGTGTATTTGGATAAATATAAATATACAAAATACATATACAAAATAAACATAAAATAAGGTAGATTTGTAATAAAATATATGTACAAAATACACATAAAATAATGTAAATTTATATGAAATATATATACAAATACACATAAAATACCATTAATTTGTATAAAAATATATATTCAAAATAAGTATTAAATAATGTACAAGCGTATAAAAATAAATATACAAAGTACATATAAAATAATGTAAATTCGTATCAATATAAATCAACAAAACACCAATAAAATAATATATATTTGAATGAAAATAAATTTACAAAATACACATAACATAACTAAAATTTGTATTAAAATATATACAAAAATACATAGAAATAATTTGAGTTTGTATGAAAATAGATATACAAAATCTGATAATCTGATTTTATATTATTTTTATAAAATCTGAATTATGTTTATTGAATTTGAAACGAATTTACCTTATTTTGTATATCTATTTTCATACAAATTAAAATACTTCTGTGTATTTTTGTATATAGTTTTATATAAATTTACGTTATTTTATGTGTATTTTGTATATTTATATTTATACAAATACGCATTCTTTTATTGGTATTTTGTATATTTATTTTGATGCGAATTTACATTATTTTATGTGTATTTTGTATACATTTTTTTATACGTATTTACTTCATTTTATGTGTATTTTGTATATATATTTTTATAGAAATCTACGTTATTTTATGTGTATTCGTATATATATTTTGAAACAAATTTACATTGTTTTATATGTATTTTGGATATCTATTTCAATACAAATTTACCTTATTGTATGTATTTTTTAAATATTTATTTTAATACAAATTTAATTTTTTTATGTGTATTTTGGTATATATGGAGAGGTAAATTTGTATTGAAAGAGATATTCAAAAATACATATAAAACAATGTAAATTTGTTTCAAAATATATATACGAATACACATAAAATAACGTAGATTTCAATAAAAATATATACAAAATACACATAAAATGAAGTAAATACGTATAAAAAAATGAATACAAAATACACATAAAAATCGTATCAAAATAAATAAACAAAATACCAGTAAAAGAATGTGTATTTGTATAAATATAAATATACAAAATACACAAAAAATATCGTAAATTTGTATAAAACTATATACAAAAATACACAGAAGTAATTAAATTTGTATGAAAATATATATACAAAATACAGCTAAAATAAGTTAAATTTGAATTGAAATGTACATACAAAATACATAAAATAATGTAAATCTGTATCAAAATATTTATACAAATACATATAATAACGTTGATTTGTTTAAAAATATATAAACAAAACACACATTAAGTAATGTAAATACGTATAAAAAATATGTACAAAATACACATATAATCATGTAACTCGTATCAAAATTAAAAAACAAAATAACAATAAAATAATGTAAATTTGTATGAGAAAACATATACAAATATATATATATATATATATATATATATATATATATATATATATATATATATATATATATATATATATATATATATATATATATATATATATATATATATATATATATATATATATATATATATATATATATATATATATATATATATATATATATATATACAAAACACACACTAATTAATGTAAATGCGTACATAAAATAACCTAAATTTGTATAAAACTATATACAAAAATACACAAAAATAATTTAAATTCGTTTGAAAAGAAATATACAAAATACACATAAAATTAGGTAAATTTGTATTGAAATACATATACAAAATACACATCAAATAATGTAAATTTGAATTAAAATATATAAACAAATACACTTAAAATAACGTGAATTTGTATAAAATATATATGCAAGATACACATTAAATAATGTAAATGTGTATAAAAAAATATATACAAAAAACAAATAGAATAATGTAAAATCGTATCAAAATAAATACACAGAATATCAATAAAATAATGTAAATTTGTATGAAAATAAAGATGCAAAATTCCCAAAAATTATCGCATTTTTTATAAAAATATATAGATAACAAAATACACATAAAATATTTAAATTTGTATTGAAATAAATATACAAAATGCATATACAGTAAAGTAAATTTGTATTAAAAGAGATATTCAAAAATACATATAAAACAATGTAAATTTGTTTCAAAATATATATACGAATACACATAAAATAAAGTAGATTTCTATAGAAATATATATACAAAATACATATGAAATTATGTAAATACGTATAAAAATATATATACAAAACACATATCAAATAATGTAAATTCGTGTCAAAATAAATAAACAAAATATCATGAAAAGAATGTGTATTTGTATGAAAATAGATAATAGATAATATATTTGTATAAAATATATATGCAAGATACACATTAAATAATGTAAATATGTATAAAAAAGTATATACAAAAAACAAATAGAATATTGTAACATCGTATCAAAATAAATACCCCGAATATTAATAAAACAATGTAAATTTGTATGAAAATAAAGATGCAAAATTCCCATAAAATAGCGCATTTCTTATAAAAATATATATACCAAAATACACATAAAATATTTAAATTTGCATTGAAATAAATATACAAAATGCACATACAATAAGGTAAATTTGTATTGAAAGAGATATGCAAAAATACATATAAAATAATGTAAATTTGTTTCAAAATATATACGAATTCAAATAAAAAAAAACGTAGTTTTCTATAAAAATATATATACAAAATACACATAAAATTAAGTAAATACGTATAAAAAATGTATACAAAATACACATAAAATAATGTAATATCGAATTAAAATAAATGTAAATTTGAATGAAAATATAAAAACAAATATACTTAAAATAACGTAAATTTGTATAAAATATATATGCAAGATACACATTAAATAATGTAAATGTGTATAAAAAAATATATACAAAAAACAAATAGAGTTATGTAAAATCGTATCAAAATAAATACACAGAATATCAATAAAATAATGTAAATTTGTATGAAAATAAAGATGCAAAATTCTCAAAAATTATCGCATTTTTTATAAAAATATATATACCAAAATACACATAAAATATTTAAATTTGTATTGAAATAAATATACAAAATGCATATACAGTAAGGTAAATTTGTATTAAAAGAGATATTCAAAAATACATATTAAACAATGTAAATTTGTTTCAAAATATATATACGAATACATATATAATAAAGTAGATTTCTATAGAAATATATATACAAAATACATATGAAATTATGTAAATACGTATAAAAATATATATACAAAATACATATCAAATAATGTAAATTCGTGTCAAAATAAATAAACAAAATATCATGAAAAGAATGTGTATTTGTATAAAAATAATAATAATAGATAATAAATTTGTATGAAATATATGTGCAAGATACTCATTAAATAATGTAAATATGTATAAAAAAGTGTATACAAAAAACAAATAGAATAATGTAAATTCGTATCAAAATAAATACACCGAATATTAATAAAATAATGTAAATTTGTATGAAAATAAAGATGCAAAATTCCCATAAAATAGCGCATTTCTTATAAAAATATATATACTAAAATACACATAAAATATTTAAATTTGTATTGAAATAAATATACAAAATGCACATACAATAAGGTAAATTTGTATTGAAAGAGATATGCAAAAATACATATAAAACAATGTAAATTTGTTTCAAAATATATATACGAATACAAATAAAAAAACGTAGATTTCTATAAAAATATATATACAAAATACACATAAAATTAAGTAAATACGTATAAAAAAATGTATACAAAATACACATAAAATAATGTAAATTCGATTTAAAATAAATAAACAAAATACCAATAAAAGAATGTGTATTTGGATAAATATAAATATACAAAATACATACACAAAATAAATATAAAATAAGGTAGATTTGTAATAAAATATATGTACAAAATATCCATAAAATAATGTAAATTTATATGAAAATATATATACAAATACACATAAAATACCATGAATTTGAATAAAAATATATATTCAAAATAAATATTAAATAATGTAAAAGCGTATAAAAATATATATACAAAGTACATATAAAATAATGTAAATTCGTATCAATATAAATCAACAAAACACCAATAAAAAAAAAAAATATATATATATATATATATATATATATATATATATATATATATATATATATATATATATATATATATATATATATATATATATATATATATATATATATATATATATATATATATATATATATATATATATATATATATATGAATGAAAATAAATTTACAAAATACACATAACATAACTAAAATATGTATTAAAATATATACAAAAATACATAGAAATAATTTGAGTTTGTATGAAAATAGATATTCAAAATACACATAAAACTAGGTAAATTTCTTTTGAAATGTATTTACAAAATAGCCATAAAATATTGTAAATTTGTGTCAAAATATATAAACAAATACACATAAAATAACGTAAATTTGTATGAAAAATATATACAAAATACACATAGAATAATGTCAATTCCTATCAAAATGAATGAGCAGAATATCAATAAAATAATGTATATTTGTATGAAAATAAAGATGCAAAATACCCCAAAAATAAAGCATATGTTTATAAAAATACAGATACAAAAATACACATCGAATAATTAAATTTGTATTAAAATTAATATACAAAATGCGTATATAATAAGGTAAATTTGTATTGAAAAAATATGCAACATACACGTTTACTCATACAAATTTATATTATTTTATTGGTATTTTGTTTATTTATTTTGATACGAATTACATGATTATATGTGTATTTTGTACACATTTTATTATACGTATTTACATTATTTAATGTGTATTTTGTTTATATATTTTCATACAAATTTACGTTATTATATGTGTATATGTATAAATATTTTGATACAAATTTACTTTATTTCATGTATTTTGTATATATATTTCAATTCAAATTTAGCTTATTTTGTGTGTATTTTGTATATATTTTCATACAAATTTAATTACTTTTGTGTATTTATGTATATAGTTTTATATAATTTACGTTATTTTATGTGAATTTTGTATATTTATATTTATACACACATTCTTTTATTGGTATTTTGTTTATTTATTTTGATACGAATTTACATTATTTTATGTGTATTTTGTATACATTTTTTTATACGTATTTACTTAATTTTATGTGTATTTTGTATATATATATATTTATAGAAATCTACGTTATTTTATGTGTATTCGTATACATATTTTGAAACAAATTTACATTGCTTTATATGTATTTTGCGTATCTATTTCAATACAAATTTACCTTATTGTAAGTGTTTTTTATATATTTATTTTAATACAAATCTTATTTTTTTATGTGTATTTTGGTATATATATTTTTATAAATAAAAAGAATGCGTTATTTTACGGGTATTTTGCCTCTTTATTTTCATACAAATTTACATTATTTTATTAATATTCTGTGTATTTATTTTGATACGATTTTACATTATTCTATTTGTGTTTTGTATATATTTTTTTATCCAAATTTACGTTATTTTAAGTGTATTTGTTTATGTATTTTCATTCAAATTTACATTATTTTATGTGTATTTTGTATATGTATTTCCATACAAATTTACCTAATTTTATGTGTATTTTGTATATTTATTTTCATACAAATTTAAAATATTTTTGTTTATTTTTGTATATAGTTTGATACAAATTTAGGTTATTTTATGTGTTTTTTCAATATATATTAAATATATATACAAAATACATATGAAATTATGTAAATACGTATAAAAATATATATACAAAATACATATCAAATAATGTAAATTCGTGTCAAAATAAATAAACAAAATATCATGAAAAGAATGTGTATTTGTATGAAAATAGATAATAGATAATAAATTTGTATAAAATATATATGCAAGATACACATTAAATAATGTAAATATGTATAAAAAGTATATACAAAAAACAAATAGAATAATGTAAAATCGTATCAAAATAAATACACCGAATATTAATAAAATAATGTAAATTTGTATGAAAATAAAGATGCAAAATTCCCATAAAATAGCGCATTTCTTATAAAAATATATATACCAATATACACATAAAATTTTTAAATTTGTATTGAAATAAATATACAAAATGCATATACAATAAGGTAAATTTGTATTGAAAGAGATATGCAAAAATACATATAAAACAATGTAAATTTGTTTCAAAATATATATACGAATACAAATAAAAAAACGTAGATTTCTATAAAAATATATATACAAAATACACATAAAATTAAGTAAATACGTATAAAAAAATGTATTCAAAATACATATAAAATAATGTAAATTCGAATTAAAATAAATAAACAAAATACCAATAAAAGAATGTGTATTTGGATAAATATAAATATACAAAATACACATACAAAATAAACATAAAATAAGGTAGATTTGTAAAAAATATATCTTCAAAATACACATACAATAATGTAAATTCATATGAAAATATATATACAAATACACATAAAATACCATGAATATGTATAAAAAATTATATTCAAAATAAATATTAAATAATGTAAGAGCGTATAAAAATATATATACAAAGTACATATAAAATGAAAATTAAGATGCAAAATACCTATAAAATAACGCATTTTTTTATAAAATTATTGATACCAAAATACACATAAAATATTTGAACTTGTATTAAAATAAATATACAAAATGCAAAAACAATAAGGTAAATTTGTATTGAAATAGATATGGAAAATACATATAAAATAATGTAAATTTGTTTCAAAATATATATACGAATACACATAAAATAACGTAGATTTCTTTAAAAATACATATACAAAATACACATAAAATTAAGTAAATACGTATAAAAAAATGTATACAAAATACACATAAAATAATGTAAATTCGTATAAATGTAAATAAACAATATACCAATAAAAGAATGTGTATTTGTATAAATATAAATATACAAAATGCACATAAAATAAAGTAGATTTATATAAAACTATATACATAAAATAACGCAAATTTCTATAAAATTATATGTACAAAAATGAACATTAGATAAATTTGCATAAAAATATATATACAAAACACACATTAGATAATGTAAATGAGTATAAAAATATGTATACAAAATACCTATAAAATAATCTAAATTCGTATCGAATTAAATTAAGAAATACCAATAAAATAATGTAATTTTGGATGAAAATATATATACAAAATACACATAAAATAACCTAAATACAAATACAAATATACACATAAAATAATTTAAAATTGAATGAAATAAATATACAAAATAAACATAAAATAAGGTAAATTTGTAATGAAATATATGAAAAAATACACATAAAATAATATAAATTTGTATGAAAATATATATACAAATACACATTAAATAACATGAATTTGTATAAAATTTGTATCAAAATATATACTGATACACACAATAAAATAACGTAATTTTTTTATGAGAATGTATATACAAAAAACACATAAAATAGTGTAAATATGTATGAAAATATATATACAAAAAACACATAAAATAGTGTAAATATGTATGAAAATATATAAACAAATACACATAAAATAATGTAAATTTGGATAAAAAAATATATACAAAATTAACATTAAATAATGTAAATATATATATAAAAAAATATATACAAAAAACACATAGAATAATGTTAAATCGTATCAAAATAAATAAAGAGAATATCAATAAAATAATGTAAATTTGTATGAAAATAAAGATGCAAAATATCCATATAATATCGCATATTTGCATAAAAATATATATACAAAAATACATATAAAATAATTAAATTTGTATTAAAATAAATATACAAAATGCACGTACAATAAAGTAAATTTATATTGAAATAGATATGCAAAATACACATTAATAATGTAAATTTGTATCAAAATATATTTACGAATACTCATAAAATAGAGTAAATTTCTATGAAAATATACATACAAAATAGATATACAAAATACACATATAACTAGTTAAATTTGTATTTAAATACATGTACAAAAAACACATAAAATAATGTAGATTTGTATGAAATGAAAACAAATACATTTTATATAAAATATATATATACAAAATACACATAGAATAATGTAAAATCATATCAAAATAAATACACAGAATATCAATAAAATAATGTAAATTTTTATAAAAATAAAGATGCAAAATACCCATAAAATAAAGCATATTTTTATAAAAATACATATACAAAAATACACATAGATTAATCAAATTTGTATTAAAATTAATATACAAAATGCACATACAATAAGGTAAATTTGTATTAAAAAAATATGCAAAATACACATAAAACAATGTAAATTTGTTTCAAAATATATATACGAATACACATAAAATAACGCAGATTTCTATAGAAATATATATTCAAAATACACTTCAAATAATGTAAATACGTATAAAAATATATATACAAAATACACATTAAATAATGTTAATTCTTGTCAACATAAATAAACAAAATATCATGAAGAGAATGTGTATTTGTGTGAAAATAGATATACAAAATACACATAAAATAACCTAAATTTGTATAAAACTATATACAAAAATACACAAAAATAATTTAAACTTGTGTGAAAATAAATATACAAAAAACATATAAAATTAGGTAAATTTGTATTGAAATACATATACAAAATACTCTGAAAATATTGTAAGTTTGAATGAAAATATATAAACATATAGACTTAAAATTACGTAAATTTGTATCAAATGTATATATAAAAAAAACATTAAATAATGTAAATATGTATAAAAAATATATACAAAACACAAATAAAATAATGTAAAATCGTATCAAAATAAATACAGAAAATATTAATAAAATAATGTAAATTTGTATGAAAATTAAGATGCAAAATACCCATAAAATAATGCATTTTTTATAAAAATATATATACGAAAAAACATAAAATATTTGATTTTGTATTAAAATAAATAGATATACAAAATACTTATAAAATAAGCTAAATTTGAATTGAAATATATATACAAAATACATAAAATAATGTAAATTTGTATCAAAATACTTTTACAAATACACATATAATAACGTAAATTTGTATAAAAATATATAAACAAAATACACATTAAATAATGTAAATACGTATAAAAAAATGTACAAAATACACAAATAATCATGTAATTCGTATCAAAATAAATAGACAAAATACCAATAAAATAATGTAAATTTCTATGAGAAAACATATACAAAATACACATAAATAACGCAAATATCAATAAAAATATATATAATATAATATATTTTTAAACATATTTAAAATATTTAATGTATATTTTGTATATATATTTTATCCAAATATACGTTATTTTATATGTATTTGTTTATATATTTTCATACAAATTTACATTATTTTATGTGAGTTTTGTGTATGTATTTCAATACAAATTTGCCTAACTTTATGTGTATTTTGCATATCTATTTTCAAACAAATTTAAATTATTTTTGTGTATTTTTGTATATATTTTGATACAAATTTTAGTTATTTTATTTGTTTTTTGTATATATATTTTCCTACAAATATACATTCTTTTATTGGAATTTTGTGTATTTAATTTTTTACGAATTTACATTATTCTATGTGTATTTTGTATATATATTTTTCTACGTATTTAAATTATTTTATGTGTATTTTATATATACATTTTCATAAAAATTTACGTTATTTTATTGTGTGTATTCGTATATATTTTGAAACAAATTTTATACAAATTCATGATATTTTATGTGTATTTGTATATATATTTTCATACAAATTTATATTATTTTATGTGTATTCTTACATATATTTTATTACAAATTTACCTTATTTTATGTTTATTTTGTATATTTATTTTATTTAATATAATCAAATTTAAATTTTTTGTATATGCATTTTATATATTAATTTTAATACAAATTTAATTATTCTATGTGTATTTTTCTATATGTATTTTTATAAAAATATGCTTTATTTTATGGGTATTTTGCATCTTTATTTTCATACAAATTTACGTTATTTTATTGATATTCTGCTCATTCATTTTGATACGAATTGACATTATTCTATGTGTATTTTGTATATATTTTTCATACAAATTTACGTTATTTTATGTGTATTTGTTTATATATTTTGACACAAATTTACAATATTTTACGGGTATTTTGTATATATATTTCAAAAGAAATTTACCTAGTTTTATGTGTATTTTGAATATCTATTTTCATTCAAACTCAAATTATTTTTATGTATTTTTGTATATATTTCAATACAAATTTTAGTTAGGTTATGTGTATTTTGTAAATCTATTTTCATTCAAATATATATTATTTTATTGGTATTTTGTTGATTTATATTGATACGAATTTACATTATTTTATATGTACTTTGTATATATATTTTTATACGCATTTACATTATTTAATATTTATTTTGAGTATATAATTTTATACAAATTCATGGTATTTTATGTGTATTTGTATATATATTTTCATATAAATTTACATTATTTTATGTGTATTTTGTACATATATTTCATTACAAATTTACCTTATTTTGTTTATTTTGTATGTGTATTTTGTACATTTATATTTATTGGTATTTTGTTTATTTATTTTGTTTCGAATTTACATTATTTTATGTGTATTTTGTTTACATTTTTTTATACGTATTTACTTAATTTTAAGTGTATTTTGTATATATATTTTTATAGAAATCTACGTTATTTTATGTGTATTCGTACATATATTTTGAAACAAATTTACATTGTTTTATATGTACAATAAGGTAAATTTGTATTGAAATAGATATGCAAAATACATATAAAGCAATGTAAATTTGTTTCAAAATATGTATACGAATACACATAAAATAACGTAGATTTCTATAAAAATATATATACAAAATACACATAAAATGAAGTAAATACGTATAAAAAATGTATACAAAATACACATAAAATAATGTAAATTCTTATCAAAATAAATAAACAAAATACCAATAAAAGAATGTGAATTTGTGTAAATATAAATATACAAAATATACATAAAATAACGTAAATGTATATAAAACTATATAAAAAATACACAGAAGTAATTAAATTTGTATGAAAATATATACAAAACACACACAAAATAAGCTAAATTTGAATTGAAATATATATACAAAATACATGAAATAAAGTAAATTGGTATCAAAATATTTATACAAATACACATATAATAACGTAAATTTGTATGAAAATATATAAACAAAATACACATTAAATAATGTAAATAGTATAAAAAAATGTGTACAAAATACACATATAATCATGTAATTCGTATCAAAATAAATAAACAAAATACCAATAAAATAATATAAATTTGCATGAGTAAACGTGTATAAATATAAATGTACAAAATACACATACAAAATAAACATAAAATAAGGTAAATTTGTAATGAAATATATGTACAAAATACACATAAAATAATGTAAATTTATATGAAAATATATATACAAATACACATAAAATACCATGAATTTGTATAAAATTATATATTCAAAATAAATATTAAATAATGTAAATGCGTATAAAAATATATATAAAAAGTACATATAAAATAATGTAAATTCGTATCAATATAAATCAACAAAATACCAATAAAATAATATATATTTGAATGAAAATAGATTTACAAAATACACATAACATAGCTAAAATTTGTATTGAAATATATACAAAAATACATAAAAATAATTTGAGTTTGTATGAAAATAGATATTCAAAATACACATAAAACTAGGTAAATTTCTTTTGAAATATATATATACAAAATACCCATAAAATATTGTAAATTTGTGTCAAAATATATAAACAAATACACATAAAAGAATGTCAAATCGTATCAAAATGAATGAGCAGCATATCAATAAAATAACGTAAATTTGTATGAAAATAAAGATGCAAAATACCCATAAAATAAAGCATATTTTTATAAAAATACATATACAAAAATACACATAGAATAATTAAATTTGTATTAAAATTAATATACAAAATGCATATACAATAAGGTAAATTTGTATTGAAAAATATGCAAAATACACATAAAAGTGTAAATTTGTTTAAAAATCTATATACGAATACACATAATATAACGTAGATTTCTATAGAAATATATATACAAAATACACATGAAATGATGTAAATACGTATAAAAATATATATACAAAATACACATTAAATAATTTAAATTCTCGTCAAAATAAATAAACAAAATATCAATAAAAGAATGTGTATTTGTATGAAAATAGATATACAAAATACTCATAAAATAACCTAAGTTTGTATAAAACTATATACAAAAATACACAAAAATAATTTAAATTTGTATGAAAATAAATATACAAAATACACATAAAATTAGGTAAATTTGTATTGAAATACATATACAAAATACACATAAAATAATGGAAGTTTGAATGAAAATATATAAACATATACACTTAAAATAACGTAAATTTGTATCAAATATATATACAAAATACTAATTAAATAATGTAAATATGTATAAAAAAATATATTCAAAACACAAATAAAATAATGTAAAATCGTATCAAAATAAATACACAGAATATTAATAAAATAATGTAAATTTGTATGAAAATAAAGATGCAAAATAGCCATAAAATAACGCATTTTTTATAAAAATATATATACCAAATACACATAAAATATTAAAATTTGTATTAAAATAAATATAAAAAATGCACATACTGTAAGGTAAATTTGTATTGAAATATATATGCAAAATACATATAAAACAATGTAAATTTGTTTCAAAATATATATACGAATACACATAAAATAACGTTGATTTCTATAAAAATATATACAAAATACACATAAAATGAAGTAAATACGTATAAAAAAATGAATACAAAATACACATAAAAATCGTATCAAAATAAATAAACAAAATACTAGTAAAAGAAAGTGTATTTGTATAAATATAAATATACAAAATTCACATAAAATATCGTAAATTTGTATAAAACTATATACAAAAATACACAGAAGTTATTAAATTTGTATGAAAATATATATACAAAATACAGCTAAAATAAGCTAAATTTGAATTGAAATGTACATACAAAATACATAAAATAATGTAAATCTGTATCAAAATATTTATACAAATACATATAATAACGTAGATTTGTTTAAAAATATATAAACAAAATACACATTAAGTAATGTAAATACGTATAAAAAATATGTACAAAATACACATATAATCATGTAATTCGTATCAAAATAAATAAACAAAATAGCAATAAAATAATGTAAATTTGTATGAGAAAACATATACAAATAACGCAAATTTCTATAAAAATATATGTACAAAAATGCACATAAAATAAAGTAAATTAGCATAAAAATATATATACAAAACACACACTAAATAAAGTAAATGCGTACATAAAATAACCTAAATTTGTATAAAACTATATACAAAAATACACAAAAATAATTTAAATTTGTTTGAAAAGAAATATACAAAATACACATAAAATTAGGTAAATTTGTATGAAATACATATACAAAATACACATCAAATAATGTAAATTTGAATGAAAATATATAAACAAATACACTTAAAATAACGTAAATTTGTATAAAATATGTATGCAAGATACACATTAAATAATGTAAATGTGTATAAAAAAATATATACAAAAAACAAATAGAATAATGTAAAATCGTATCAAAATAAATACACAGAATATCAATAAAATAATGTAAATTTGTATGAAAATATAGATACAAAATTCCCAAAAATTATCGCATTTTTTATAGAAATATATTTACCAAAATACACATAAAATATTTAAATTTGTATTGAAATAAATATACAAAATGCATATACAGTAAGGTAAATTTGTATTGAAAGAGATATTCAAAAATACATATAAAACAATGTAAATTTGTTTCAAAATATATATACGAATACACATAAAATAAAGTAGATTTCTATAGAAATATATATACAAAATACATATGAAATTATGTAAATACGTATAAAAATATATATACAAAATACATATCAAATAATGTAAATTCGTGTCAAAATAAATAAACAAAATATCATGAAAAGAATGTGTATTTGTATGAAAATAGATAATAGATAATAAATTTGTATAAAATATATATGCAAGATACACATTAAATAATGTAAATATGTATAAAAAAGTATATACAAAAAACAAATAGAATAACGTAACATCGTATCAAAATAAATACACCGAATATTAATAAAATAATGTAAATTTGTATGAAAATAAAGATGCAAAATTCCCATAAAATAGCGCATTTCTTATAAAAATATATATATAAAAATACACATAAAATATTTAAATTTGCATTGAAATAAATATACAAAATGCACATACAATAAGGTAAATTTGTATTGAAAGAGATATGCAAAAATACATATAAAACAATGTAAATTTGTTAAAAATATATATACGAATACAAATAAAATAACGTAGATTTCTATAAGAATATATACAAATACACATAAAATTAAGTAAATACGTATAAAAATGTATACAAAATACACATAAAATAATGTAATTTCGAATTAAAATAAATGTAAATTTGAATGAAAATATAAAAACAAATACACTTAAAATAACGTAAATTTGTATAAAATATATATGCAAGATACACATTAAATAATGTAAATGTGTATAAAAAATATATACAAAAAACAAATAGAATAATGTAAAATCGTATCAAAATAAATACACAGAATATCAATAAAATAATGTAAATTTGTATGAAAATAAAGATGCAAAATTCCCAAAAATTTTCGCATTTTTTTATAAAAATATATATACCAAAATACACATAAAATATTTAAATTTGTATTGAAATAAATATACAAAATGCATATACAGTAAGGTAAATTTGTATTAAAAGAGATATTCAAAAATACATATAAAACAATGTAAATTTGTTTCAAAATATATATACGAATACACATAAAATAAAGTAGATTTCTATTGAAATATATATACAAAATACATATGAAATTATGTAAATACGTATAAAAATATATATACAAAATACATATCATATAATGTACATTTTTGTATATGTATTTTTATAAACATATGCTTTATTTTATGGGTATTTTGCATCTTTATTTTCATTCAAATTTACGTTATTTTGTTGATATTCTGCTCATTCATTTTGACCCGATTTGACATTATTCTATGTGTATTTTGTATATATTTTTCATACAAATTTACGTTATTTTATGTGTATTTGTTTATATATTTTGACACAAATTTACAATATTTTATGGGTATTTTGTATATATATTTCAAAAGAAATTTACCTAGTTTTATGTGTATTTTGAATATCTATTTTCATACAAACTCAAATTATTTATATGTATTTTTGTATATATTTCAATACAAATTTTAGTTATGTTATGTGTATTTTGTAAATCTATTTTCATTCAAATATATATTATTTTATTGGTATTTTGTTGATTTATATTGATACGAATTTACATTATTTTATATGTACTTTTTATATATATTTTTATAGGCATTTACATTATTTAATATTTATTTTGAATGTATAATTTTATACAAATTCATGGTATTTTATGTGTATTTGTATATATATTTTCATATAAATTTACATTATTTTATGTGTATTTTGTACATATATTTCATTACAAATTTACCTTATTTTATGTTTATTTTGTATGTGTATTTTGTACATTTATATTTATACACGTTTACTCACAAAATTTTTTATTATTTTATTGGTATTTTGTTTATTTATTTTGATACGAATTACATGATTATATGTGTATTTTGTACACATTTTTATACGTATTTACATTATTTAATGTGTATTTTGTTTATATATTTTCATACAAATTTACGTTATTATATGTGTATTTGTATAAATATTTTGATACAAATTTACTTTATTTCATGTATTTTGTCTATATATTTCAATTCAAATTTAGCTTATTTTGTGTGTATTTTGTATATATTTCATACAAATTTAATTACTTGTGTATTTTTGTATATAGTTTTATATAAATTTACGTTATTTTAAGTGTATTTTGTATATTTATATTTATACAAATACACATTCTTTTATTTGTATTTTGTTTATTTATTTTGATACGAATTTACATTATTCTATGTGTATTTTGCATACATTTTTTATACGTATTTACTTCATTTTAGGTGTATTTTGTATATATATATTTTATAGAAATCTACGTTATTTTATGTGTATTCGTATACATATTTTGAAACAAATTTACATTGCTTTATATGTATTTTGCATATCTATTTCAATACAAATTTACCTTATTGTACATATAAAACAATGTAAATTTGTTTCAAAATATATGTACGAATACAAATCAAATAACGTAGATTTCTATAAAAATATATACAAAATACACATAAAATTAAGTAAATACGTATAAAAAATGTAAACAAAATACACATAAAATAATGTAAATTCGAAACAAAATAAATAAACAAAATACCAATAAAAAAACGTGTATTTGTATAAATATAAATGTACAAAATACACATACAAAATAAACATAAAATAAGGTAAATTTGTAATGAAATATATGAACAAAATACACATAAAATAATGTAAATTTATATGAAAATATATATACAAATACACATAAAATACCATGAATTTGTATAAAATTATATATTCAAAATAAATATTAAATAACGTAAATGCGTATAAAAATATATACAAAGTACATATAAAATAATGTAAATTCGTATCAATATAAATGAACAAAATACCAATAAAATAATATATATTTGAATGAAAATAGATTTACAAAATACACATAACCTAACTAAAATTTGTATTGAAATATATACAAAAATACAAAAATAATTTGTGTTTGTATGAAAATAGATATTCAAAATACATATAAAACTAGGTAAATTTCTTTTGAAATATATATACAAAATACCCATAAAATATTGTAAATTTGTATCAAAATATATAAACAAATACACATAAAATAACGTAAATTTGTATGAAAAATATATACAAAATACACATAGAATAATGTCAAATCGTATCAAAATGAATGAGCAGAATATCAATAAAATAACGTAAATTTGTATGAAAATAAAGATGCAAAATACGCATAAAATAAAGCATATTTTTATAAAAATACATATGGAAAAATACATAGAATAATTAAATTTGTATTAAAATTAATATACAAAATGCATATACAATAAATTTAAATTTGATTATATTAAATGAAATAAATATACAAAATAAACATAAAATAAGGTAAATTTGTAATAAAATATATAAGAATACACATAAAATAATATAAATTTGTATGAAAATATATATACAAATACATAAAATAACATGAATTTGTATAAAATTTGTTTCAAAATATATACGAATACACACAATAAAATAACGTAAATTTTTATGAAAATGTATATATAAATACACATAAAATAATTTAAATACGTAGAAAAATATATATTCAAAATACACATAAAATAATGTAAATTCGTAAAAAATTAAATACACAAAATTCCAATAAAAGAATGTATATTTGTAGGAAAATATGTATACAAAAAACAAATAAAATAACTAGAATTTGTATAAAAATATATACAAAAATACAAAAATAATTTAAATTTGTTTGAAAATAGATATGCAAAATACACATAAAGTTAGGCAAATTTGTATTGAAATACATATACAAAACTCACATAAAATAATGTAAATTTGTATTAAAATATATAAACAAATACATATAAAATAACGTAAATTTGGATAAAATATATATACAAAATATACATTAAATATTTTAAATATGTATAAAAATATATTATATTATATATATTTTTATTGATATTTGCGTTATTTATGTATATTTTGTATATGTTTTCTCATAGAAATTTACATTATTTTATTGGTATTTTGTCTATTTATTTTGACACGAATTACATGATTATTTGTGTATTTTGTACATTTTTTTATACGTATTTACATTATTTAATGTGTATTTTGTTTACATATTTTTATACAAATTTACGTTATTATATGTGTATTTGTATAAGTATTTTGATACAAATTTACATTATTTTATGTATTTTGTATATATATTTCAATTCAAATTTAGCTTATTTTATGTGTATTTTGTATATCTATTTATTTTAATACAAAATCAAATATTTTATGTTTTTTCGTATATATATTTTTATAAAAAATGCGTTATTTTATGGGTATTTTGCATCTTAATTTTCATACAAATTTACATAATTTTATTAATATTTTCTGTATTTATTTTGATACGATTTTACATTATTTTATTTGTGTTTTGTATATATTTTTTTATACATATTTACATTATTTAATGTTTTTTTGTATATATATTTGATACAAATTTACGTTATTTTAAGTCTATATGTTTATATATTTTCATTCAAATTTACATTATTTTATGTGTATTTTGTATATGTATTTCAATACAAATTTACCTATTTTTATATGTTTTTTGTATATTTATTTTCATACAAGTTTAAATTATTTTTGTGTATTTTTGTATATAGTTTTATACAAATTTAGGTTATTTTATGTGTATTTTGTATATCTATTTTCATACAAATACACATTCTTTTCATGATATTTTGTTTATTTACTTTGACACGAATTAACATTATTTAATGTGTATTTTGTATATATTTTTTATACGTATTTACATTATTTCAAGTGTATTTTGTATATATATTTCTATAGAAATCTGCGTTATTTTATGTGTATTCGTATATATATTTTGAAACAAATTTACATTGTTTTATGTGTATTTTGCATATTTTTCAATACAAATTTACCTTATTGTATGTGCATTTTGTATATTAATTTTAATACAAATTTGATTAATCTATGTGTATTGTTGTATATGTATTTATATAAAATATGCTTTATTTTATGGGTATTTTGCATCTTTATTGTCATACAAATTTACATTATTTTATTGATATTCTGTGTATTTATTTTGATATGTTTTTACATTATTCTATGTGTATTTTGTATATATATTTTATATAAAATGTATTTGTTTTCATTTCATACAAATCTACATTATTTTATGTGTTTTTGTACATGTATTTAAATACAAATTTAACTAGTTATATGTGTATTTTGTATATCTATTTTGTATGTATATTTTCATAGAAATTTACTCTATTTTATGAGTATTCGTATATATATTTTGATACAAATTTACATTATTAATGTGTATTTTGCATATCTATTTCAATACAAATTTACTTTATTGTACGTGCATTTTGTATATTTATTTTAATACAAATTTAATTATTTTATATGTATTTTTGTATATATATTTTTATGCAAATATGCGTTATTATATGGATATTTTGCATCTTTATTTTCATACAAATTTACATTATTTTATTGATATTCTCTTTATTTATTTTCATACGATTTAACATTATTCTATGTGTTTTTTGTATATATTTTTCTTTATACATATTTACATTATTTAATGTTCATTTTGTATATATATTTTATCCAAATTTACATTATTTTATGTGTATTTGTTTATATATTTTCATACATATTTACATTATTTTATATGTTTTTTGTATATATATATTTTTACGTATTTAAATTATTTTATGTGTATTTTGTATATACATTTTCATAAAAAATTACGTTATTTTATTGTGTGTATAAGTATATATTTTGATACAAATTTTATACAAATTCATGTTATTTAATGTGTATTTGTATATATATTTTCATACAAATTTATATTATTTTATGTGTATTTTTTCATATATTTCATTACAAATTTACCTTATTTTATGTTTATTTTGTATATTTATTTCATTCAATTTTAAATTATTTTATGTGTATATTTGTATTTGTATTTAGGTTATTTTATGTGTATTTTGTATATATATTTTCATCAAAAATTACATTATTATATTGGTATTTTCTTAATTTAATACGATACGAATTTAGATTATTTCATAGGTATTTTGTATACATATTTTTATACTCATTTACATTATCTAATGTGTGTTTTGTATATATATTTTATGCAAATTTATTTTATGTTCATTTTTGTACATATATTTTTATAGAAATTTGCGTTATTTCATGTATATAGTTTTATATAAATTTACGTTATTTTATGTGCATTTTGTATATTTATATTTATACAAATACACATTCTTTTATTGCTATATTGTTTATTTATATTTATACGAATTTACATTATTTTATGTGTATTTTGTATACATTTTTTATACGTATTTACTTAATTTTATGTGTTTTTTGTATATGTATTTTTATAGAAATCTACGTTATTTTATGTGTATTCGCATATATATTTTGAAACAAATTTACATTATTTTATATGTATTTTGCATATCTATTTCAATACAAATTTACCTTATTGTATGTGCATTTTGTATATTTATTTTGATACAAATTCAAATATTTTATGTGTATTTTGGTATCAATAATTTTAAAAAAATGCGTTATTTTATAGGTATTTTGCATCTTAATTTTCAGACAAATTTACATTATTTTATTAATATTCTGTGTATATTTTGATACGATTTTACATTATTCTATTTGTGTATTGTATATATTTTTTATACATATTTACATTATTTAATGTGTATTTTGTATATATATTTCATACAAATTTACGTTATTATATGTGTATTTGTTTATATATTTTCTTTCAAATTTACATTATTTTATGTGTATTTTGTATATGTATTTCAATAGAAATTAGCCTAATTTTATGTGTATTTTGTATATTTCTTTTCATACAAATTTAAATTATTTTTTTGTATTTTTGTATATAGTTTTATACAAATTTAGGTTATTTTATGTACGCATTTAATGTGTGTTTTGTATATATTTTTATCCAAAGTTAATTTATTTTACGTTCATTTTTGGACATATATTTTTATAGAAATTAGCGTTATTTTATATGTATTTGTATATGTTTACTCATACAAATTTACATTATTATATTGCTATTTTGTTTATTTAGTTTGATACGAATTACATGATTATATGTGTATTTTGTACATATTTTTATACGTATTTACATTACTTAATGTGTATTTTGTTTATATTTTTAAACAAATTTACGTTATTATATGTATTTTTATAAATATTTTGATACAAATTTACATTATTTTAATGTATTTTGTATATAATTTTCAATTCAAATTTAGCTTATTTTATCTGTATTTTGTATATCTATTTTCATACGAATTTAATTACTTCTGTGTATTTTTGTATATAGTTTTATAAATTTACGTTATTTTATGTGTATTTTGTATATTTATATTTATACAAATACACATTCTTTTATTGGTATTTTGTTTATTTATTTTGATACGAATTTACATTATTTTATGTGTATTTTGTATACATTTTTTTATACGTATTTACTTCATTTTACGTGTATTTTGTATATATATTTTTATACAAATCTACGTTATTTTATGTGTATTCGTATATATATTTTGAAACAAATTTACATTGTTTTATATGTATTTTGCATATCTATTTCAATACAGATTTACCTTATTGTATGTGTATTTTGTATATTTATTTTAATACAAATTAATTTTTTCATGTGTATTTTGGTATATATATTTAAAAAAAAAATGCGTTATTTAATGGGTATTTTGCATCTTTATTTTCATACAAATTTACATTGTTTTATTAATATTCAGTGTATTTATTTTGATACGATTTTACATTATTCTATTTGTGTTTTGTATATATTTTTTTATACATATTTACATTATTTAATGTTTATTTTGTATATTTTAAAACAAATTTACGTTATTTTATGCGCATCTGTTAAAATATTTTGATACAAATTTACCTTATTTTATGTATTTTGTATATATATTTTAATACAAATTTAGTTTATTTTATGTATATTTTGTATATCTATTTTCATTCGTATCAAAATAAATAAACAAAATACCAATAAAATAATGTAAATTTGTATGAGAAAACATATACAAATACACATAAAATAACGCAAATTTCTTAAAAAATATATGTACAAAAATGCACATAAAATAAAGTAAATTTGCATAAAAATATATATACAAAACACACATTAAATAATGTAAATGCGTACATAAAATAACCTAAATTTGTATAAAACTATATACAAAAATACACAAATTTTTTTAAAATTTGTATGAAAAGAAATATACAAAATACACATAAAATTAGGTAAATTTGTATTGAAATACATATACAAAATACACATAAAATAATGTAAATTTGAATGAAAATATATAAACAAATACACTTAAAATAACGTAAATTTGTATAAAATATATATGCAAGATACACATTAAATAATGTAAATGTGTATAAAAAAATATATACAAAAAAGAAATAGAATAATGTAAAATCCTATCAATATAAATACACAGAATATCAATAAAATAATGTAAATTTGTATGAAAAGAAAGATGCAAAATTCACATAAAATAGCGCATTTTTTATAAAAATATATATACCAAAATACACATAAAATATTTAAATTTGTATTGAAATAAATATACAAAATGCATATACAGTAAGGTAAATATGTATTGAAAGAGATATTCAAAAATACATATAAAACAAAGTAAATTTGTTTCAAAATATATATACGAATACACATAAAATAACGTAGATTTCTATAGAAATATATATACAAAATACACATGAAATTATGTAAATACGTATAAAAATATATATACAAAATACATATCTAGGTAAATTCGTGTCAAAATAAATAAAAAAAATATTATGAAAAGAATATGTATTTGCATGAAAATAAATAATAGATAATAAATTTGTATGAAATATATATGCAAGATACACATTAAATAATGTAAATATGTAAAAAAAATATATATACAAAAAACAAATAGAATAATGTGAAATCGTAACAAAATAAATACACTGAATATTAATAAAATAATGTAAATTTGTATGAAAATAAAGATGCAAAATTCCCATCAAATAGCGCATTTTATAAAATATATATACCAAAATACACATAAAATATTTAAATATGTATTGAAATAAATATACAAAATGCACATACAATAAGGTAAACTTGTATTGAAAGAGATATGCAAAAATACATATAAAACAATGTAAATTTGTTTCAAAATATATATACGAATACACATAAAATAACGTAGATTTCTAGAAAAATATATATACAAAATACACATAAAATTAAGTAAATAAGTATACAAATAGATATACAAAATACACATAGAATAATGTAAACTTGTTTCAAAAACAATAAACAGACTCTAAATAAAATAATGTAACTTTGTATGAAAATACAAATGCAAAATACCCATAAATAAAGCATATTTTATAAAATACATATACAAAAATACACATAGCATAATTAAATTTGTATTAAAATTAATATACAAAATGCATATACAATAAGGAAAATTTGTATTGAAAAAATATGCAAAATACACATAAAACAGTGTAAATTTATTTCAAAATCTATATACGAATACTCATAAATCAACGTAGATTTCTATAGAAATATATATACAAAATACACATCAAATGATGTAAACACGTATAAAAATATATATATATATATATATATATATATATATATATATATATATATATATATATATATATATATATAAAATACACATTAAATAATGTAAATTCGCGTCAAAATAAATAAACAAAATATCAATAAAAGAATGTGTATTTGTATGAAAATAGATATACAATATACACGTTATTTTATGTCTATTCGTATATATATTTTGAAACAAATTTACACTGTTTTATTTGTATTTTGCGTTTTTTTTCAATACAAATTTACCTTTTTGTATGTGTGCATTATGTATATTAATTTTAATACAAATTTAATTATTCTATGTGTATTTTTGTATATGTATTTAAAAAAAATGCTTTATCTTATGGGTATTTTGCATCTTTATTTTCATACAAATTTAAATTATTTTATTGATATTCTGTGTACTTATTTTGATACGATTTTACATTATTCTATGTATAAGAAAAATAAATATATACAAAAATACACAAAAATAATTTAAATTTGTTTGAAAATAGATATGCAAAATATGTGTATTTTGTATATATATTTCAATTCAAATTTAGCTTATTTTGAGTGTATTTTGTATATATTTTAATACAAATTTAATTACTTTTGTGAATTTTTGTATATAGTTTTATATAAATTTACGTTATTTTATGTGTATTTTGTATATTTATATTTATACAAATACACATTCTTTTATTGGTATTTTGTTTATTTATTTTGATACGAATTTACATTATTTTATGTGTATTTTGTATACATTTTTTTATACGTATTTACTTCATTTTATGTGTATTTTGTATATATATTTTTACAGAAATCTACGTTATTTTATGTGTATTCGTATATATATTTTGAAACAAATTTACATTGTTTTATATGTATTTTGCATATCTATTTCAATACAAATTTACCTTATTGTATGTGTTTTTGTATATTTATTTTAATACAAATTTAATTTTTTGATGTGTATTTTGGTATATATATTTTTTAAATAAAAAAATGCGTTATTTTATGGGTATTTTGCTTCTTTATTTTCATACAAATTTACATTATTTTATTAATATTCTGTGTATTTATTTTGATACGATTTTACATTATTCTATTTGTGTTTTGTACATATTTTTTTTATACAAATTTACGTTTTTTTATAAAATTATTGATACCAAAATACACATAAAATATTTCAATTTGTATTAAAATAAATATACAAAATGCACATACAATAACGTAAATTTGTATTGAAATAGATATGCAAAATACATATAAAATAATGTAAATTTGTTTCAAATATATATACGAATACACATAAAATAACGTAGATTTCTATAAAAATACATATACAAAATACATATAAAATTAAGTAAATACGTATAAAAAATGTATACAAAATACACATAAAATAATGTAAATTCGTATAAATGTAAATAAACAATATACCAATAAAAGAATGTGTATTTGTATAAATATACAAATGCATAAAATAACGTAAATTTATATAAAACTATATACATAAAATAACGCAAATTTCTATAAAAATATATGTACAAAAATGAACATAAAATAAATTTGCATAAAAATATATATACAAAACACACATTAGATAATGTAAATGAGTATAAAAATATGTATAGAAAATACCTATGAAATAATCTAAATTCGTATCGAATTAAATTAAGAAAATACCAATAAAATAATGTAATTTTGGATGAAAATATCAATACAAAATACACATAAAATAACCTTAATACAAATACAAATATAAACATAAAATATTGCATTTTGTATATACATTTCAATTCAAATTTAGCTTATTTTATCTGTATTTTGTATATCTATTTTCTTAAGAATTTAATTACTTCTGTGTATTTTTGTATATAGTTTTATACAAATTTACGTTATTTTATGTGTATTGTATATTTATATTTATACAAATACACATTCTTTTATTGGTATTTTGTTTATTTATTTTGATACGAATTTACATTATTTTATGTGTATTTTGTATACATTTTTTTATACGTATTTACTTCATTTTACGTGTATTTTGTATATATATTTTTATACAAATCTACGTTATTTTATGTGTATTCGTATATATATTTTGAAACAAATTTACATTGTTTTATATGTATTTTGCATATCTATTTCAATACAGATTTACCTTATTGTATGTGTATTTTGTATATTTATTTTAATACAAATAAATTTTTTTATGTGTATTTTTGTATATATATTTAAAAAAAATGCGTTATTTTATGGGTATTTTGCTTCTTTATTTTCATACAAATTTACATTATTTTATTAATATTCTGTGTATTTATTTTGATACGATTTTACATTATTCTATTTGTGTTTTGTATATATTTTTTTATACAAATTTACGTTATTTTAAGTGTATTTGTTTATGTATTTTCATTCAAATTTACATTATTTTATGTGTATTTTGTATATGTATTTCAATACAAATTTACCTATTTTTATATGTTTTTTGTATATTTATTTTCATACAAGTTTAAATTATTTTTGTGTATTTTTGTATATAGTTTTATACAAATTTAGGTTATTTTATGTGTATTTTGTATATCTATTTTCATACAAATACACATTCTTTTCATGATATTTTGTTTATTTACTTTGACACGAATTAACATTATTTAATGTGTATTTTGTATATATATTTTTATACGTATTTACATTATTTCAAGTGTATTTTGTATATATATTTCTATAGAAATCTGCGTTATTTTATGTGTATTCGTATATATATTTTGAAACAAATTTACATTGTTTTATGTGTATTTTGCATATTTTTTAAATACAAATTTACCTTATTGTATGTGCATTTTGTATATTAATTTTAATACAAATTTGATTAATCTATGTGTATTTTTGTATATGTATTTTTATAAAAATATGCTTTATTTTATGGGTATTTTGCATCTTTATTTTCATACAAATTTACATTATTTTATTGATATTCTGTGTATTTATTTTGATATGTTTTTACATTATTCTATGTGTATTTTGTATATATATTTTATATAAAATGTATTTGTTTTCATTTCATACAAATCTACATTATTTTATGTGTTTTTGTACATGTATTTAAATACAAATTTAACTAGTTATATGTGTATTTTGTATATCTATTTTGTATGTATATTTTCATAGAAATTTACTCTATTTTATGAGTATTCGTATATATATTTTGATACAAATTTACATTATTAATGTGTATTTTGCATATCTATTTCAATACAAATTTACTTTATTGTACGTGCATTATGTATATTTATTTTAATACAAATTTAATTATTTTATATGTATTTTTGTATATATATTTTTATGCAAATATGCGTTATTATATGGATATTTTGCATCTTTATTTTCATACAAATTTACATTATTTTATTGATATTCTCTTTATTTATTTTGATACGATTTAACATTATTCTATGTGTTTATTGTATATATTTTTTATACATATTTACATTATTTAATGTTCATTTTGTATATATATTTTATCCAAATTTACATTATTTTATGTGTATTTGTTTATATATTTTCATACATATTTACATTATTTTATGTGTTTTTTGTATATATATTTTTCTACGTATTTAAATTATTTTATCTGTATTTTGTATATACATTTTCATAAAAAAACTACGTTATTTTATTGTGTATAAGTATATATTTTGATACAAATTTTATACAAATTCATGTTATTTAATGTGTATTTGTATATATATTTTCATACAAATTTATATTATTTTATGTGTATTTTTTCATATATTTCATTACAAATTTACCTTATTTTATGTTTATTTTGTATATTTATTTCATTCAATTTTAAATTATTTTATGTGTATATTTGTATTTGTATTTAGGTTATTTTATGTGTATTTTGTATATATATTTTCATCCAATATTACATTATTATATTGGTATTTTCTTAATTTAATTCGATACGAATTTAGATTATTTCATAGGTATTTTGTATACATATTTTTATACTCATTTACATTATCTAATGTGTGTTTTGTATATATATATTTTTATGCAAATTTATTTTATGTTCATTTATGTACATATATTTTTATAGAAATTTGCGTTATTTTATGTATATAGTTTTATATAAATTTACGTTATTTTATGTGCATTTTGTATATTTATATTTATACAAATAACCATTCTTTTATTGCTATATTGTTTATTTATATTTATACGAATTTACATTATTTTATGTGTATTTTGTATACATTTTTTTATACGTATATACTTAATTTTATGTATTTTGTAATTTTATGTGTATTTTGTATATTTCTTTTCATACAAATTTAAATTATTTTTGTGTATTTTTGTATATAGTTTTATACAAATTTAGGTTATTTTATGTACGGATTTACATTATTTAATGTGTGTTTTGTATATATATTTTTATCCAAAGTTACTTTATTTTACGTTCATTTTTGGACATATATTTTTATGGAAATTAGCGTTATTTTATATGTATTTGTATATGTTTTCTCATACAAATTTACATTATTTTATTGATATTTTGTTTATTTAGTTTGATACGAATTACATGATTATATGTGTATTTTGTACAAATTTTTTATACGTATTTACATTACTTAATGTGTATTTTGTTTATATATTTTTAAACAAATTTACGTTATTATATGTATTTTTATAAATATTTTGATACAAATTTACATTATTTTATGTATTTTCTATATACATTTCAATTCAAATTTAGCTTATTTTATCTGTATTTTGTATATCTATTTTCATACGAATTTAATAACTGTGTACTTTTGTATATAGTTTTATAAAAATTTACGTTATTTTATGTGTATTTTGTATATTTATATTTATACAAATACACATTCTTTTATTGGTATTTTGTTTTTTTTATTTTGATACGAATTTACATTATTTTATGTGTATTTTGTATACATTTTCTTATACGTATTTACTTCATTAATATGTATTTTGTATATATATTTTATACAAATCTACGTTATTTTATGTGTATTCGTATATATATTTTGAAACAAATTTACATTGTTTTATATGTATTTTGCATATCTATTTCAATACAGATTTACCTTATTGTATGTGTATTTTGTATATTTATTTTAATACAAATTAATTTTTTCATGTGTATTTTGGTATATATATTTTTATAAAAAAATGCGTGATTTAATGGGTATTTTGCATCTTTATTTTCACACAAATTTACATTGTTTTATTAATATTCAGTGTATTTATTTTGATACGATTTTACATTATTCTATTTGTGTTTTGTATATATTTTTTTATACATATTTACATTATTTAATGTGTATTTTGTATATTTTAAAACAAATTTACGTTATTTTATGCGCATCTGTTAAAATATTTTGATACAAATTTACCTTATTTTATGTATTTTGTATATATATTTTAATACAAATTTAGTTTATTTTATGTATATTTTGTATATCTATTTTCATTCGTATCAAAATAAATAAACAAAATACCAATAAAATAATGTAAATTTGTATGAGAAAACATATACAAATACACATAAAATAACGCAAATTTCTTAAAAAATATATGTACAAAAATGCACATAAAATAAAGTAAATTTGCATAAAAATATATATACAAAACACACATTAAATAATGTAAATGCGTACATAAAATAACCTAAATTTGTAAAAACCTATATACAAAAATACACAAAAATTTTTAAAATTTGTGTGAAAAGAAATATACAAAATACACATAAAATTAGGTAAATTTGTATTGAAATACATATACAAAATACACATAAAATAATGTAAATTTGAATGAAAATATATAAACAAATACACTTAAAATACCGTAAATTTGTATAAGATATATATGCAAGATACACATTAAATAATGTAAATGTGTATAAAAAATATATACAAAAAAAAATAGAATAATGTAAAATCCTATCAATATAAATACACAGAATATCAATAAAATAATGTAAATTTGTATGAAAAGAAAGATGCAAAATTCCCATAAAATAGCGCATTTTTTTAAAAAATATATATACCAAAATACACATAAAATATTTAAATTTGTATTGAAATAAATATACAAAATACATATACAGTAAGGTAAATATGTATTGAAAGAGATATTCAAAAATACATATAAAACAAAGTAAGTTTGTTTCAAAATATATATACGAATTCACATAAAATAACGTAGATTTCTATAGAAATATATATACAAAATACACATGAAATTATGTAAATACGTATAAAAATATATATACAAAATACATATCTAGGTAAATTCGTGTCAAAATAAATAAACAAAATATTATGAAAAGAATGTGTATTTGCATGAAAATAAATAATAGATAATAAATTTGAATGAAATATATATGCAAGATACACATTATATAATGTAAATATGTAAAAAAAATATATATACAAAAAACAAATAGAATAATGTGAAATCGTAACAAA
This sequence comes from Eriocheir sinensis, assembly GCF_024679095.1. Lineage (NCBI taxonomy): Eukaryota > Metazoa > Arthropoda > Malacostraca > Decapoda > Varunidae > Eriocheir > Eriocheir sinensis. The sequence goes on along the minus strand of NC_066515.1, from coordinate 8,279,396 downwards.
ATAAATACACCGAATATTAATAAAATAATGTAAATTTGTATGAAAATAAAGATGCAAAATTCCCATCAAATAGCGCATTTCTTATAAAAATATATATACCAAAATACACATAAAATATTTAAATATGTATTGAAATAAATATACAAAATGCACATACAATAAGGTAAACTTGTATTAAAAGAGATATGCAAAATACATATAAAACAATGTAAATTTGTTTCAAAATATACATACGAATACATTTAAAATAAAGTAGATTTCTATAAAATATATATACAAAATACACATAAAATGAAGTAAATACGTATAAAATAGATATACAAAATACACATAGAAAAATGTAAAATTGTTTAAAAAAAAAAACAGAATATAAATAAAATAATGTAAATTTGTATGAAAATAAAATGCAAAATACCCATAAAATAAAGCATATTTTATAAAATACATATACAAAAATACACATAGCATAATTAAATTTGTATTAAAATTAATATACAAAATGCATATACAATAAGGTAAATTTGTATTGAAAAAATATGCAAAATACACATAAAACAGTGTAAATTTATTTCAAAATCTATATACGAATACTCATAAATCAACGTAGATTTCTATAGAAATATATATACAAAATACAAATAAAATTATGTATATATATATATATATATATATATACATATATATATATATATATATATATATATATATATATATATATATATATATATATATATATATATATATATATAAAATACACATTAAATAATGTAAACTCGCGTCAAAGTAAATAAACAAAATATCAATAAAAGAATGTGTATTTGTATGAAAATAGATATACAATATACACATAAAATCACCTAAATTTGTATAAAACTATATACAAAAATACACAAAAATAATTTTAATTTGTATGAAAATAAATATACAAAATACACATAAAATTAGGTAAATTTGTATTGAAATACATTTACAAAATACACATAAAATAATGTAAATTTGAATGAAAATATATAAACAAATACACTTAAAATAACGTAAATTTGTATAAATATAAAAAATACACATTAAATAATGTAAATATGTATAAAAGAATATATACAAAACACAAATAGAATAATATAAAATCGTATCAAAATAAATACACAGAATATTAATAAAATAATGTAAATTTGTATGAAAATTAAGATGCAAAATACCCATAAAATAACGCATTTTTTTTAAATATATAAACCAAGACACACATAAAATATTTGAAATTGTATTAAAATAAATATACAAAATGCACATACAATAAGGTAAATTTGTATTGAAATAGATATGCAAAATACATATAAAACCATGTAAAAAATTTTTAAAATATATATACGAATACACATAAAATAACGTAGATTTCTATGAAAATAAATATACAAAATACACATAAAATGAAGTAAATACGTATAAAAAAAGGTATACAAAATACACATAAAATAATGTAAACTTGTATCAAAATAAATAAACAAAATACTAATAAAAGAAAGTGTATTGTATATATATAAATTTACAAAATACAAATAAAAAACCGTAAATTTATATAAAACTATATGCAAAAAAACACAAAAGTAATTAAATTTGTGTGAAAATAGGTATACAAAATACATGTGTATTTTGTATATTTATTCATACAAATTGAAATTATTTGTTTATTTTTATATATTTTCATACAAATTTTCGTTATTTAATGTGAATTTTGTATATTTATTTTTTCTACAAATATACGTTCTTTTATCTGAATTTTGTTTATTGAATTTGTAACGAATTTACCTTATTTTGTATATCTATTTTCATACATATTAAAATACTTCTGTGTATTTCTGTATATAGTTTTATATAAATTTACGTTATTTTATGTGTATTTTGTATATTTATATTTCTACAAATTCACATTCTTTTATTGGTATTTTGTTTATTTATTTTGATACGAATTTACATTTTTTTATGTGTATTTTGTATACATTTTCTTATACGTATTTACTTCATTTTATGTGTATTTTGTATATATATTTTTATACAAATCTACGTTATTTTATGTGTATTCGTATATATATATTTTGAAACAAATTTACATTGTTTTATATGTATTTTGCATATCTATTTCAATACAGATTTACCTTATTGTATGTGTATTTTGAATATCTATTTTAATACAAATTAATTTTTTCATGTGTATTTTGGTATATATATTTTTATAAAAAATGCGTTATTTAATGGGTATTTTGCATCTTTATTTTCATACAAATTTACATTGTTTTATTAATATTCTGTGTATTTATTTTGATACGATTTTACATTATTCTATTTGTGTTTTGTATATATTTTTTTATACATATTTACATTATTTAATGTGTATTTTGTATATTTTAAAACAAATTTACGTTATTTTATGCTAATCTGTTAAAATATTTTGATACAAATTTACATTATTTTATGTATTTTGTATATATATTTCAATACAAATTTAGTTTATTTTATGTATATTTTGTATATCTATTTTCATTTGTATCAAAATAAATAAACAAAATAGCAATAAAATAATGTAAATTTTTATGAAAAACATATACAAATGCACATAAAATAAAGTAAATTTGCAAATTTGTATTGAAATAGATATGCAAAATACATATAAAACAATGTAAATTTGTTTCAAAATATATATACGAATACACATAAAATAACGTAGATTTCTATAAAAAATATGTACAAAATACACATAAAATGAAGTAAATACGTCTAAAAAAATGAATATAAAAATACAGAAAAATCGTATCAAAATAAATAACCAAAATACAAGTACATGAATGTATTTGTAAAATATAAATATACAAAATACACATAAAATATCGTAAATTTGTATAAAACTATATACAAAATACACAAGTAATTAAATTTGTATGAAAATATATATACAAAATACAGCTAAATTAAGCTAAATTTGAATTGAAATGTACATACAAAATTCATAAAATAATGTAAATCTGTATCAAAATATTTATACAAATACATATAATAACGTAGATTTGTTTAAAAATATATAAACAAAATACACATTAAGTAATGTAAATACGTATAAAAAATATGTACAAAATACACATATAATCATGTAATTCGTATCAAAATAAATAAACAAAATAGCAATAAAATAATGTAAATTTGTATGAGAAAACATATACAAATAACGCAAATTTCTATAAAAATATATGTACAAAAATGCACATAAAATAATGTACATTAGCAAAAAAATATATTCAAAACACACACTAAATAATGTAAAAGCGTACAAAAAATAACTTAAATTTGTATAAAACTATATACAAAATACACAAAATAACTTAAATTTGTTTAAAATTAAATATACAAAATACACATAAAACTAGGTAAATTTGTATTGAAATACATATACAAAATACGCATCAAATAATGTAAATTTGAGAGAAAATATATAAACAAATACACTTAAAATAACGTAAATTTGTATAAAATATATATGCAAGATACACATTAAATAATGTAAATGTGTATAAAAATATATATACAAAAAACAAATAGAATAATGTAAAATCGTATCAAAATAAATACACAGAATATCAATAAAATAATGTAAATTTGTATGAAAATAAAGATGCAAAATTCCCAAAATTATCGCATTTTTTATAAAATATATTTACCAAAATACACATAAAATATTTAAATTTGTATTGAAATAAATATACAAAATGCATATACAGTAAGGTAAATTTGTATTGAAAGAGATATTCAAAAATACATATAAAACAATGTAAATTTGTTTCAAAATATATATACGAATACACATAAAATAAAGTAGATTTCTATAGAAATATATATACAAAATACATATGAAATTATGTAAATACGTATAAAAATATATATACAAAATACATATCAAATAATGTAAATTCGTGTCAAAATAAATAAACAAAATATCATGAAAAGAATGTGTACTTGTATGAAAATAGTTAATAGATAATAAATTTGTATAAAATATATATGCAAGATACACATTAAATAATGTAAATATGTATAAAAAAGTATATACAAAAAACAAATAGAATAACGTGACATCGTATCAAAATAAATACACCGAATATTAATAAAATAATGTAAATTTGTATGAAAATAAAGATGCAAAATTCCCATAAAATAGCGCATTTCTTATAAATATATATATACCAAAATACACATAAAATATTTAAATTTGCATTGAAATAAATATACAAAATGCACATACAATAAGGTAAATTTGTATTGAAAGAGATATGCAAAAATACATATAAAACAATGTAAATTTGTTTCAAAATATATATACGAATACAAATAAAAAAACGTAGATTTCTATAAAAATATATATACAAAATACACATAAAATTAAGTAAATACGTATAAAAAAATGTTTACAAAATACACATAAAATAATGTAATTTCGAATTAAAATAAATGTAAATTTGAATGAAAATATAAAAACAAATACACTTAAAATAACGTAAATTTGTATAAAATATATATGCAAGATACACATTAAATAATGTAAATGTGTATAAAAAATATATACAAAAACAAATAGAATAATGTAAAATCGTATCAAAATAAATACACAGAATATCAATAAAATAATGTAAATTTATATAAAAATAAAGATGCAAAATTCCCAAAAATTTTAGCATTTTTTATAAAAATATATATACCAAAATAAACATAAAATATTTAAATTTGTATTGAAATAAATATACAAAATGCATATACAGTAAGGTAAATTTGTATTAAAAGAGATATTCAAAAATACATATAAAACAATGTAAATTTGTTTCAAAATATATATATATATATAAATATATATAAAATAAAGTAGATTTCTATTGAAATATATACACAAAATACATATGAAATTATGTAAATACGTATAAAAATATATATACAAAATACATATCAAATAATGTAAATTTTTGTATATGTATTTTTATAAAAATATGCTTTATTTTATGGGTATTTTGCATCTTTATTTTAATACAAATTTACGTTATTTTATTGATATTCTGCTCATTCATTTTGATACGATTTGACATTATTCTATGTGTATTTTGTATATATTTTTCATACAAATTTACGTTATTTTATGTGTATTTGTTTATATATTTTGATACAAATTTACAATATTTTATGGGTATTTTGTATATATATTTCAAAAGAAATTTACCTAGTTTTATGTGTATTTTGAATATCTATTTTCATACAAACTCAAATTATTTATACGTATTTTTGTATATATTTCAATACAAATTTTAGTTATGTTATGTGTATTTTGTAAATCTATTTTCATTCAAATATATATTATTTTATTGGTATTTTGTTGATTTATATTGATACGAATTTACATTATTTTATATGTACTTTTTATATATATTTTTATACGCATTTACATTATTTAATATTTATTTTGAATGTATAATTTTATACAAATTCATGGTATTTTATGTGTATTTGTATATATATTTTCATATCAATTTACATTATTTTATGTGTATTTTGTACATATATTTCATTACAAATTTACCTTATTTTATGTTTATTTTGTATGTGTATTTTGTACATTTAAATTTGTTTGAAAATAGATATGCAAAATACACATAAAGTTAGGCAAATTTGTATTGAAATACATATACAAAACTCACATAAAATAATGTAAATTTTTATTAAAATATATAAACAAATACATATAAAATAACGTAAATTTGGATAAAATATATATACAAAATATACATTAAATATTTTAAATATGTATAAAAATATATTATATTATATATATTTTTATTGATATTTGCGTTATTTATGTGTATTTTGTATATGTTTTCTCATAGAAATTTACATTATTTTATTGGTATTTTGTCTATTTATTTTGATACGAATTACATGATTATTTGTGTATTTTGTACATTTTTTTTATACGTATTTACATTATTTAATGTGTATTTTGTTTATATATTTTTGTACAAATTTACGTTATTATATGTGTATTTGTATAAGTATTTTGATACAAATTTACATTATTTTATGTATTTTGTATATATATTTTAATTCAAATTTAGCTTATTTTATGTGTATTTTGTATATCTATTTATTTTAATACAAAATCAAATATTTTATGTTTTTTCGTATATATTTTTATAAAAAATGCGTTATTTTATGGGTATTTTGCATCTTAATTTTCATACAAATTTACATTATTTTATTAATATTTTCTGTATTTATTTTGATACGGTTTTACATTATTTTATTTGTGTTTTGTATATATATTTTTTATACATATTTACATTATTTAATGTTTTTTTTTGTATATATATTTGATACAAATTTACGTTATTTTAAGTCTATATGTTTATATATTTTCATTCAAATTTACATTATTTTATGTGTATTTTGTATATGTATTTCAATAAAAATTTACCTATTTTTATATGTTTTTTGTATATTTATTTTCATACAAGTTTAAATTATTTTTGTGTATTTTTGTATATAGTTTTATACAAATTTAGGTTATTTTATGTGTATTTTGTATATCTATTTTCATACAAATACACATTCTTTTCATGATATTTTGTTTATTTATTTTGACGCGAATTAACATTATTTAATGTGTATTTTGTATATATATTTTTATACGTATTTACATTATTTCAAGAGTATTTTGTATATATATTTCTATAGAAATCTGCGTTATTTTATGTGTTTTCGTATATATATTTTGAAACAAATTTACATTGTTTTATGTGTATTTTGCATATTTTTTTTAATACAAATTTACCTTATTGTATGTGCATTTTGTATATTAATTTTAATACAAATTTGATTAATCTATGTGTATTTTTGTATATGTATTTTTATAAAAATATGCTTTATTTTATGGGTATTTTGCATTTTTATTTTCATACAAATTTACATTATTTTATTGATATTCTGTGTATTTATTTTGATATCTTTTTACATTATTCTATGTGTATTTTGTATATATATTTTATATAAAATGTATTTGTTTTCATTTCATACAAATCTACATTATTTTATGTGTTTTTTGTACATGTATTTAAATACAAATTTAACTAGTTATATGTGTATTTTGTATATCTATTTTGTATGTATATTTTCATAGAAATTTACTCTATTTTATGAGTATTCGTATATATATTTTGATACAAATTTACATTATTAATGTGTATTTTGCATATCTATTTCAATACAAATTTACTTTATTGTACGTGCATTTTGTATATTTATTTTAATACAAATTTAATTATTTTATATGTATTTTTGTATGTATATTTTTATGGAAATATGCGTTATTACATGGATATTTTGCATCTTTATTTTCATACAAATTTACATTATTTTATTAATATTCTCTTTATTTATTTTGATACGATTTAACATTATTCTATGTGTTTTTTGTATATATTTTTTTTATACATATTTACATTATTTAATATTCATTTTGTACATATATTTTATCCAAATTTACATTATTTTATATGTATTTGTTTATATATTTTCATACATATTTACATTATTTTATGTGTTTTTTGTATATATATTTTTCTACGTATTTAAACTATTTTATGTGTATTTTGTATATACATTTTCATAAAAAAATTACGTTATTTTACTGTGTGTATAAGTATATATTTTGATACAAATTTTATACAAATTAATGTTATTTAATGTGTATTTGTATATATTTTTTCATACAAATTTATATTATTTTATGTGCATTTTTTCATATATTTCATTACAAATTTACCTTATTTTATGTTTATTTTGTATATTTATTTCATTCAATTTTAAATTATTTTAAGTGTATATTTGTATTTGTATTTAGGTTATTTTATGTGTATTTTGTATATATATTTTCATCCAAAATTACATTATTATATTGGTATTTTCTTAATTTAATTCGATACGAATTTAGATTATTTCATAGGTATTTTGTATACATATTTTTACACTCATTTACATTATCTAATGTGTGTTTTGTATATATATATATTTATGCAAATTTATTTTATGTTCATTTTTGTACATATATTTTTATAGAAATTTGCGTTATTTTATGTATATAATTTTATATAAATTTACGTTATTTTATGTGCATTTTGTATATTTATATTTATACAAATACACATTCTTTTATTGCTATATTGTTTATTTATATTTATACGAATTTACATTATTTTATGTGTATTTTGTATACATTTTTTCATACTTATTTACTTAATTTTATGTGTATTTTGTATATGTATTTATATAGAAATCTACGTTATTTTATGTGTATTCGCATATATATTTTGAAACAAATTTACATTATTTTATATGTATTTTGCAAATTTATTTCAATACAAATTTACCTTATTGTATGTGCATTTTGTATATTTATTTTGATACAAATTCAAATATTTTGTGTATTTTGGTATCAATAATTTTATAAAAAATGCGTTATTTTATAGGTATTTTGCATCACAATTTTCATACAAATTTACATTATTTTATTAATATTCTGTGTGTATATTTTGATACGATTTTACATTATTCTATTTGTGTTTTGTATATATTTTTTTAAACATATTTACATTATTTAATGTGTATTTTGTATATGTATTTCATACAAATTTACGTTATTATATGTGTATTTGTTTATATATTTTCTTTCAAATTTACATTATTTTATGTGTATTTTGTATATGTATTTCAATAGAAATTAACCTAATTTTATGTGTATTTTGTATATTTCTTTTCATACAAATTTAAATTATTTTTGTGTATTTTTGTATATAGTTTTATACAAATTTAGGTTATTTTATGTTCGCATTTACATTATTTAATGTGTGTTTTGTATATAAATTTTTATCCAAAGCTAATTTATTTTAGGTTCATTTTTGGACATATATTTTTATAGAAATTAGCGTTATTTTATATGTATTTGTATATGTTTTCTCATACAAATTTACATTATTTTATTGCTATTTTATTTATTTAGTTTGCTACGAATTACTTGATTATATGTGTATTTTGTACATATTTTTTATACGTTTTTACATTACTTAATGTGTATTTTGTTTATATATTTTTAAACAAATTTACGTTATTATATGTATTTTTATAAATATTTTGATACAAATTTACATTATTTTATGTATTTTGTATATACATTTCAATTCAAATTTAGCTTATTTTATCTGTATTTTGTATATCTATTTTCATACGAATTTAATTACTTCTGTGTATTTTTGTATATAGTTTTATACAAATTTACGTTATTTTATGTGTATTTTGTATATTTATATTTATACAAATACACATTCTTTTATTGGTATTTTGTTTATTTATTTTGATAAGAATTTGCATTATTTTATGTGTATTTTGTATACATTTTTTATACGTATTTACTTCATTTTACGTGTATTTTGTATATATATTTTTATACAAATCTACGTTATTTTATGTGTATTCGTATATATATTTTGAAACAAATTTACATTGTTTTATATGTATTTTGCATATCTATTTCAATACAGATTTACCTTATTGTATGTGTATTTTGTATATTTATTTTAATACAAATAAATTTTTTATATGTATTTTTGTATATATATTTAAAAAAAAATGCGTTATTTTATGGGTATTTTGCTTCTTTATTTTCATACAAATTTACATTATTTTATTAATATTCTGTGTATTTATTTTGATACGATTTTACATTATTCTATTTGTGTTTTGTATATATTTTTTTATACAAATTTACGTTATTTTAAGTGTATTTGTTTATGTATTTTCATTCAAATTTACATTATTTTATGTGTATTTTGTATATGTATTTAAATACAAATTAACCTATTTTTATATGTTTTTTGTATATTTATTTTCATACAAGTTTAAATTATATAGTTTTATACAAATTTAGGTTATTTTATGTGTATTTTGTATATATATTTTCATACAAATACACATTCTTTTCATGATATTTTGTTTATTTATTTTGACACGAATTAACATTATTTAATGTGTATTTTGTATATATATTTTTATACGTATTTACATTATTTCAAGTGTATTTTGTATATATATTTCTATAGAAATCTGCGTTATTTTATGTGTATTCGTATATATATTTTGAAACAAATTTACATTGTTTTACGTGTATTTTGCATATTTTTTTAATACAAATTTACCTTATTGTATGTGCATTTTGTATATTAATTTTAATACAAATTTGATTAATCTATGTGTATTTTTGTATATGTATTTTTATAAAAATATGCTTTATTTTATGGGTATTTTGCATCTTTATTTTCATACAAATTTACATTATTTTATTGATATTCTGTGTATTTATTTTGATATGTTTTTACTTTATTCTATGTGTATTTTGTATATATATTTTATATAAAATGTATTTGTTTTCATTTCATACAAATCTACATTATGTGTTTTTTGTACATGTATTTAAATACAAATTTAACTAGTTATATGTGTATTTTGTATATCTATTTTGTATGTATATTTTCATAGAAATTTACTCTATTTTATGAGTCTTCGTATATATATATTTTGATACAAATTTACATTATTAATGTATATTTTTCATATCTATTTCAATACAAATTTACTTTATTGTACGTGCATTTTGTATATTTATTTTAATACAAATTTGATTATTTTATATGTATTTTTGTATATATATTTTTATGCAAATATGCGTTATTATATGGATATTTTGCATCTTTATTTTCATACAAATTTACATTATTTTATTGATATTCATTTTATTTATTTTGATACGATTTAACATTATTCTATGTGTTTTTTGTATATATTTTTTTATACATATTTACATTATTTAATGTTCATTTTGTATAGATATTTTATCCAAATTTACTTTATTTTATGTGTATTTGTTTATATATTTTCATACATATTTACATTATTTTATGTGTTTTTTGTATATATATTTTTCTACGTATTTAAATTATTTTATGTGTATTTTGTATATACATTTTCATAAAAAAATTACGTTATTTTATTGTGTGTATAAGTATATATTTTGATACAAATTTTATACAAATTCATGTTATTTAATGTGTATTTGTATATATATTTTCATACAAATTTATATTATTTTATGTGTATTTTTTCATATATTTCATTACAAATTTACCTTATTTTATGTTTATTTAGTATATTTATTTCCTTCAATTTTAAATTATTTTATGTGTATATTTGTATTTGTATTTAGGTTATTTTATGTGTATTTTGTATATATATTTTCATCAAAAATTACATTATTATATTGGTATTTTCTTAATTTAATTCGATACGAGTTTAGATTATGTCATAGGTATTTTGTATACATATTTTTATGCTCATTTACATTAACTAATGTGTGTTTTGTATAAATATTTTTATGCAAATTTATTTTGTTCATTTTTGTACATATATTTTTAAAGAAATTTGCGTTATTTCATGTATATAGTTTTATATAAATTTACGTTATTTTATGTGCATTTTGTATATTTATATTTATACAAATACACATTCTTTTATTGCTATATTGTTTATTTATATTTATACGAATTTACATTATTTTATGTGTATTTTGTATACATTTTTTTATACGTATTTACTTAATATTATGTGTATTTTGTATATGTATTTTTATAGAAATCTACGTTATTTTATGTGTATTCGTATATATATTTTGAAACAAATTTACATTATTTTATATGTATTTTGCATATCTATTTCAATACAAATTTACCTTATTGTATGTGTATTTTGTATATTTATTTTAATACAAGTTCAAATATTTTATGTGTATTTTGGTATCAATAATTTTATAAAAAAAATCCGTTATTTTATAGGTATTTTGCATCTTAATTTTCATTTTATATGTACTTTGTATATATATTTTTATACGGTCTTACATTATTTAATATTTATTTTGAGTATATATTTTTATACAAATTCATGGTATTTTATGTGTATTTGTATATATATTTTCATATAAATTTACATTATTTTATGTGTATTTTGTACATATTTTTTATTACAAATCTACCTTATTTTATGTTTATTTTGTATGTGTATTTTGAATATTTATATTTATCCAAATACACATTCTTTTATTGGTATTTTGTTTATCTATTTTAATTCGAATTTACATTATTTTATGTGTATTTTGAGTACATTTTTTTATACGTATTTACTTAATTTTATGTGTATTTTGTATATATATTTTTATAGAAATCTACGTTTTTTTATTTGTATTCGTATATATATTTTGAAACAAATTTACATTGTTTTATATGTATTTTTTCATATCTCTTTCAATACAAATTTATCTTATTGTATATGCATTTTGTATATTTATTTCAATACAAATTTAAAAATTTTATGTGTATTTTGGTATATATATTTTTATAAGAAATGCGCTATTTTATGGGAATTTTGCATCTTTATTTTCATACAAATTTACATTATTTTATTAATATTCTATGTATTTATTTTGATACGATTTTACATTATTCTATTTGATTTTTGTATATACTTTTATACATATTTACATTATTTAATGTGTATCTTGCATATATATTTTATACAAATTTATTATCTATTATCTATTTTCATACAAATACACATTCTTTTCATGATATTTTGTTTATTTATTTTGACACGAATTTACATTATTTGATATGTATTTTGTATATATATTTTTATACGTATTTACATAATTTCATATGTATTTTGTATATATATTTAATAGATATTGAAACTACAAAATACACAAACATATTTTAAATTTGTATAAATAAATATACAAAAATACATAAATTAGGTATTTTGTAAATACATATACAAAATACACATAAAATAATGTAAATTTGAATGAAAATACACATACAAAATACACAGAATATTAATAAATATTTGTAAATTTGTATAAATAGAGGCAAATAATGCATTTTTTTTATTTATAAAATATATATACCAAAATACACATAAAAATTTATTGTATTAAAATATATAAAAACACATACAATAAGGTAAATTTGTTGAAATTGAAATATATACATAAAATAACGTAAATTTCTATAAATATATATATATATATATATATATATATATATATATATATATATATATATATATATATATATATATATATATATATATATATATATATATATATATATACAAATATACATATATATAAATAATAAAAATTGTATCAAAATAAATAAACAAAATACATAATAAGAATGTGTATTTGTATAAATATAAATATACAAAATACACATAAAATAACGTAAATTTATATAAACTATATACATAAATACACAGAAATAATTAATTTATATGTAATATATATTTATACAAAATACACATATAATAACGTAATTTGTATGAAAATATATGAACAAAATACACATTAAATAATGTAAATACGTATAAAAATGTGTACAAATGCACATATAATCATGTAATTCGTATCAAATAAATAAACAAAATACCAATAAAATAATATAAATTTGTATGAGTAAACGTATATTGCATATTTTTCAATACAAATTTACCTTATTATATACGCATTTTGTATATTAATTTTAATACAAATTTAATTATTCGATGTGTATTTTGTATCTGTATTTTTATAAACATATGCTTTATTTTTTTAGTATTTTGCATCTTTATTTTCATACAAATATACATTATTTTATTGATATTCTGCTCATTCATTTTCATACGAATTGACATTATTCTATGTGTATTTTGTATATATTTTTCATACAAATTTACGTTATTTTATGTGTATTTGTTTATATATTTTGACACAAATTTACAATATTTTATGGCTATTTTGTATATACATTTCAAAAGAAATTTACCTAGTTTTATGTGTATTTTGTATATCTATTTTCATACAAACTCATATTATTTCTATGTATTTTGTATATATTTTAATATAAATTTTAGTTATGTTATGTGTATTTTGTAAATTTATTTTCATTCATATATATATATATATATATATATATATATATATATATATATATATATATATATATATATATATATATATATATATATATATATATATATATATATATATATATATATATATATATATATATATATATATATATATATATATTTTATTGGTGTTTTGTTGATTTATATTGATACGAATTTACATTATTTTATATGTACTTTGTATATATATTTTATACGCTTTTACATTATTTAATATATATTTTGAATATATATTTTATACAAATTCATGGTATTTTATGTGTATTTGTATATATATTTTCATATAAATTTACATTATTTTATGTATTTTGTACATATATTTTATTACAAATCTACCTTATTTTATGTTTATTTTGTATATGTGTTTTGTATATTTATATTTATCCAAATACACATTCTTTTATTGGTATTTTGTTTATTTATTTTAAATCGAATTTACATTATTTTATGTGTATTTTGTATACATTTTTTTATACGTATTTACTTAATTTTATGTGTATTTTGTAGAAATATATTTATAGAAATCTACGTTCTTTTATTTGTATTCGTATATATATTTTTAAACAAATTTACATTGTTTTATATGTATTTTTGCATATCTCTTTCAATACAAATTTACCTTATTGTATGTACATTTTGTATATTTATTTCAATACAAATTTAAATATTTTATGTGTATTTTGGTATATATATTTTTATAAGAAATGCGCTATTTTATGGGAATTTTGCATCTTTATTTTCATACAAATTTACATTATTTTATTAATATTCGGTGTATTTATTTTGATACGAATCTACATTATTCTATTTGTTTTTTGTATATACATTTTTATACATATTTACATTATTTAATGAGTATCTTGCATATATATTTTATACAAATTTATTATCTATTATCTATCTTTATACAAATACACATTCTTTACATGATATTTTGTTTATTTATTTTGACACGAATTTACATTATTTGATATGTATTTTGTATATATATTTTATACGTTTTACATAATTTCATATGTATTTTGTATATATATTTCTATAGAAATCTACTTTATTTTATGTGTATTCGTATATATATTTTGAAACAAATTTACATTGTTTTATATGTATTTTTGAATATCTCTTTTAATACAAATTTACCTTACTGTATATGCATTTTGTATATTTATTTCAATACAAATTTAAATATTTTATGTGTATTTTGGTATATTTATTTTTATAAAATGCGATAATTTTGGGAATTTTGCATCTTTATTTTCATACAAATTTACATTATTTTATTGATATTCTGTGTATTTATTTTGATACGATTTTACATTATTCTATTTGTTTTTTGTATATATTTTTATACACATTTACATTATTTAATGTGTATCTTGCATATATATTTTATACAAATTTACGTTATTTTAAGTGTATTTGTTTTATATTTTCATTCAAATTTACATTTATTTTAATTGAAATTACATTATTTTATGTGTATTTTGTATACATTTTTTATACGTATTTACTTAATTTTATGTGTATTTTGTATATATATTTTATAGAAATCTACGTTTTTTAATTGTATTCGTATATATATTTTGAAAGAAATTTACATTGTTTTAAATGTATTTTCCATATCTCTTTCAATACAAATTTACCTTTTTGTATGTGCATTTTGTATATTTATTTCAATACAAATTTAAATATTTTATGTGTATTTTGGTATATATATTTTATAAGAAATGCGCTATTTTATGGGAATTTTGCATCTTTGTTTTCATACAAATTTACATTATTTTATTAATATTCGGTGTATTTATTTTGATACGATGTTACATTATTCTATTTGTTTTTTGTATAAATTTTTTATACATATTTACATTATTTAATGTGTATCTTGCATATATATTTTATACAAACTTATTATCTATTATCTATTTTCATACAAATACACATTCTTTTCATGATATTTTGTTTATTTATTTTGACACGAATTTACATTATTTGATATGTATTTTGTATATATATTTTTATACGTATTTACATAATTTCATATGTATTTTGTATATATATTTCTATAGAAATCTACTTTATTTTATGTGTATTCGTATATATATTTTGAAACAAATTTACATTGTTTTAAATGTATTTTTGAATATCTCTTTCAATACAAATTTACCTTACTGTATATGCATTTTGTATATTTATTTCAATACAAATTTAAATATTTTATGTGTATTTTGGTAAATATATTTTTATAAAAAATGCGATAATTTTTGGGAATTTTGCATCTTTATTTTCATACAAATTTACATTATTTTATATATATTCTGTGTATTTATTTTGATACGATTTTACATTATTCTATTTGTTTTTTGTATATATATTTTTTATACACATTTACATTATTTAATGTGTATCTTGCATATATATTTTATACAAATTTACGTTATTTTAAGTGTATTTGTTTATATATTTTCATTCAAATTTACATTATTTGATGTGTATTTTGTATATGTATTTCAATACAAATTTACCAAGATTTATGTGTATTTTGTATATTTTTTTTCAAACAAATTTAAATTATTTTTGTGTATTTTTGTATATAGTTTTATACAAATTTAAGTTATTTTTTGTACGCATTTACATTATTTAGTGTGTGTTTTGAATATATATTTTTTTGCAAATTTAATTTATTTTATGTGCATTTTTGTACATATATTTTTATAGAAATTTGCGTTATTTGTATAAGTTTTCTCATACAAATTTACATTATTTTATTGCTATTTTGTTTATTTATTTTCATACATGATTATATGTGTATTTTGTACATATTTTTTATACGTATTTACATTACTTAATGTGTATTTTGTTTATATATTTTAAAACAAATCTACGTTATTATATGTATTTGTATAAATATTTTGATACAGATTTACATTATTTTATGTATTTTGTATGTACATTTCAATTCAAATTTAGCTTAATTTAGCTGTATTTTGTATATATATTTTCATACAAATTTAATTACTTCTGTGTATTTTTGTATATAGTTTTATACAAATTTACGATATTTTATGTGTATTTTGTATATTTATATTTTTACAAATACACATTCATTTACTGGTATTTTGTTTATTTATTTTGATATGATTTTTCTGTATTTTTTGTATTCATTTTTTTATACGTATTTACTTCATTTTATGTGTATTTTGTACATATTTTTATAGAAATCTACGTTATTTTATGTGTATTCGTATATATATTTTGAAACAAATTTACATTGTTTTATTTGTATTTTGCATATCTATTTCAATACAAATTTGCAAATTTACTTTATTTTATGTGCATTTGTATATGTTTTCTCATACAAATTTACATTATTTTATTGCTATTTTGTTTATTTATTTTGATACAAATGAAAATAGATATACAAAATATACATAAAATAAACTAAATTTGTATTGAAATATATATACAAAATACATAAAATAATGTAAATTTGTATCAAAATATTTTAACAGATGCGCATAAAATAACGTAAATTTGTTTTAAAATATACAAAATACACATTAAATAATGTAAATATGTATAAAAAAATATATACAAAACAATGTAAATTTGTATGAAAATAAAGATGCAAAATACCCATTAAATAACGCATTTTTTATAAAAATATATATACCAAAATACACATGAAAAAATTAATTTGTATTAAAATAGATATTCAAAATACACATACAATAAGGTAAATCTGTATTGAAATAGATATGCAAAATACATATAAAACAATGTAAATTTGTTTCAAAATATATATACGAATACACATAAAATAACGTAGATTTGTATAAAAATATATATACAAAGACATAAAATGAAGTAAATACGTATAAAAATGTATACAAAATACACATAAATAATGTAAATTCGTATCAAAATAAATAAACAAAATACCAATAAAAGAATGTATTTGTATAAATATAAATATAAAATACAAATAAAATAACGTAAATTTATATAAAACTATATACAGAAATACACAGAAGTATTTTAATATGTATGAAAATAGATAGACAACATAAGGTAAATTCGGTACAAATTCTATAAACAAAATTCAGATAAAAGAACGTATATTTGTAGAAAAAAATATACAAAATTCACATTAAATGACGAAAATTTGTATGAAAATATATAAAAAAATAAACAAAAATAATTTCAATTTGTATGAAATAAATATACAAAATACACATGTATTTTGTATATCTATTTTCACACAAATTTAATTACTTTTGTGTTTTTTTGCATATAGTTTTATATAAATTTACGGTTTTTTATTTGTATTTTGTAAATTTATATATATACAATACACTTTCTTTTATTAGTATTTTGTTTATTTATTTTGATACAAGTTTACATTATTTTATGTGTATTTTGTATACCTTTTTTATACGTATTTACTTCATTTTATGTGTATTTTGTATATTTATTTTCATAGAAATCTACGTTATTTTATGTGTATTCGTATATATATTTTTTTTAAAATTTACATGGTTTTATATGTATTTTGCATATCTATTTCAATACAAATTTACCTTATTGTATGTGCATTTTGTATATTTATTTTAATACAAATTCAAATATTTTATGTGTGTCTTGGTATAAATATTTTTAGAAAAAATGCGTTATTTTATGGGTATTTTACATCTTAATTTTCATACAAATTTACATTATTTTATTAATATTCTGTGTATTTATTTTGATACGATTTTATATTATTCTATTTGTGTTTTGTATATATTCTTTTAATGTGTATTTTTTATATATATTTTATACAAATTTACGTTATTTTAAGTGTATTTGTTTATATATTTTCATTCAAATTTACATTATTTTATGTGTATTTTCTAAATGTATTTCAATACAAATTTACCTAATTTTATGTGTATTTTGTATATTTATTTTCATACAAATTAAAATTATTTTTGTGTATTTTTGTATATAGTTTTATACAAATTTAGGTGATTTTATGTGTATATTGTATATCTATTTTCATACAAATACACATTCTTTTATTTTGTTTATTTACTTTTTGAGTTTACATTATTATATATATATATATATATATATATATATATATATATATATATATATATATATATATATATATATATATATATATATATATATATATATATATATATATATATATATATATATATATATTCGTGTTTACATCATTTGATTTGTATTTTGTATATATATTTCTATAGAAATCTACGTTGATTTATGAGTATTCGTATATAGATTTTGAAATAAATTTACACTGTTTTATGTGTATTTTGCATATTTTTTCAATACAAATTTACCTTATTGTATATGCATTTTGTATATTAATTTTAATACAAATTGAATTATGCTATGTGTATTTTTGTATATGTATTTTTATAAAAATATGCTTTATTTTATGGGTATTTTGCATTTTTATTTTCATACAAATTTACATTATTTTATTTATATTCTGTTTTTTTTTTAAACAATTTTACATTATTCTATGTGTATTTTGTATATCTATTTTTATACGTATTTACTTAATTTTATGTGTATTTTGTATATATATTTTTATAGAAATCTACGTTATTTTATGTGTATTCGTATATATATTTTGAAACAAATTTACATTGTTTTATTTGTATTTTGCATATCTATTTCAATACAAATTTACCTTATTGTATGTGCATTTGTATATTTATTTCAATACAAATTTACATTATTTTATGTGTATTTTGTTATATTTATTTTCATAAGAAATATATTATTTTATGGGAATTTTGTTGATTTATTTTGATACAAATTTACATTATTTTATTAATATTCTTTGTATATATTTTGATACGATTTACATTATTTAATTTTTTTTTTTGAATATATTTTTTATAAATATATAAATTATTTAATGTGTATGTAATTTTGTTTATTTATTTTCATATAAATTTACATTATTTTAGGTGTATTTGATACATATATTTTATACTTATTTAAATATTTTATTTGTATTTTGAATATATATTTTATAGAAATGACGCTATTTTATGGGTATTCGCATCTTTATTTTCATACAAATTTAAATTATTTATGTTTATTTTGCATATTTATTTTGATACAAATTTACCATATTCTATTTGTATTTTGTATATATATTTTAATACATATTTACATTATTTTATGTATATTTTGCAAATATATTTATTATTTGGGTATTTTATCTTTATTTTCATACAAATTTACATTATTTTATTGATATTTTGTTTATTTATTTTGATACGATTTACATTATTCTATTTGTATTTTATATATATATTTTATACACATTTACATAATTTAATGTATATTTTGTATATATATTTTATATAAATTTACGTTATTTTATGTGTATTTGTTTATATATTTTCAAACAAATTTACAATGTTTTATTTGTATTTTGTATTTGTATTTCAATACAAATTTACCTAATTGTATGTGTATTTTGTATATTTATTTTCATACAAATTTAAATTATTTTATGTATTTTGTATATATTTTTATAAAAATTTTAGTTATCTTATTTGTATTTTGCATTTTTGTTTTCATACAAATTTAAATTCTTTTATTGATATTCTGTTCATTTATTTTGATAAGAATTTACATAATTTTATGTGTATTTTGTATATATATACAGAATTTACATTATTTTATGTGCAAAATACATATAAAAATTTACGTTTGTGTGTATTCGTATATGATTTGATACAAATACACATTATTTTATGTTTATTTTGCATATCTATTTCAATATAGATTTACCTTATTGTATGTGTATTTTCTATATTTATTTTAATACGAATTTACATTATTTTATTTGTACTTTGTATATATATTTTTTTATACATATTTACATTATTTAATGTGTATTTTTTATATATATTTTATACAAATTTACGTTATTTTAAGTGTATTTGTTTATATATTTTCATTCAAATTTACAGTATTTTATGTGTATTTTGTATATGTATTTCAATACAAATTTACCTAATTGTATGCATTTTGTATATTTATTTCCATACAAATTTTAAAATTTTATTATTTTGTATATATTTTATATAGTTTTATACAAATTTAAAATATTTTATGTGTATTTTGTATATCTATTTTCATACAAATATACATTCTTTTCATGATATTTTGTTTATTTATTTTGACACGAATTAACATTATTTATGTGTATTTTGTATATATATTTTTATACGTATTTACATTTTTTCAAGTGTATTTTGTATATATATTTCTATAGAAATCTGCGTTATTTTATGTGTATTCGTATATATATTTTGAAACAAATTTACATTGTTTTATGTGTATTTTGCATATTTTTTTAATACAAATTTACCTTATTGTATGTGCATTTTGTATATTAATTTTAATACAAATTTGATTAATCTATGTGTATTTTTGTATATGTATTTTTATAAAAATATGCTTTATTTTATGGGTATTTTGCATCTTTATTTTCATACAAATTTACATTATTTTATTGATATTCTGTGTATTCATTTTGATATGATTTGACATTATTCTATGTGTATTTTGTATATATATTTTATATAAAATTTATTTGTTTTCATTTCATACAAATCTACATTATTTTATGTGTTTTTTGTACATGTATTTAAATACAAATTTAACTAGTTATATATGTATTTTGTATATCTATTTTGTATGTATATTTTCATAGAATTTTACTCTATTTTATGAGTATTCGTATATATATTTTGATACAAATTTACATTATTAATGTGTATTTTGCATATCTATTTCAATACAAATTTACTTTATTGTACGTGCATTTTGTATCTTTATTTTAATACAAATTTAATTATTTTATATGTATTTTTGTATATATATTTTTATGCAAATATGCGTTATTATATGGATATTTTGCATCTTTATTTTCATACAAATTTACATTATTTTATTGATATTCTCTTTATTTATTTTGATACGATTTAACATTATTCTATGTGTTTTTTGTATATATTTTTATAAAAATATTAAATATATACTAAATTAACATTATTTAATGTTAATTTAGTATATATTTTTTATCCAAATTTACATTATTTTATGTGTATTTGTTTATATATTTTCATACATATTTACACTATTTTATGTGTTTTTTGTATAAATATTTTTCTACGTATTTAAATTATTTTATGTGTATTTTGTATATACATTTTCATAAAAAAAATTACGTTATATTATTGTGTGTATAAGTATATATTTTGATACAAATTTTATACAAATTCATGTTATTTAATGTGTATTTATATATATATATATTTTCATACAAATTTATATTATTTTATGTGTATTTTTTCATATATTTCATTACAAATTTACGTTATTTTATGTTTATTTTGTATATTTATTTCATTCAATTTTATATTATTTTATGTGTATATTTGTATTTGTATTTAGGTTATTTTATGTGTATTTTGTATATATATTTTCATCCAAAATTACATTATTTTATTGGTATTTCTTAATTTAATTAGATACGAATTTAGATTATTTCATAGGTATTTTGTATCCATATTTTTATACTCATTTACATTATCTAATGTGTGTTTTGTATATATATTTTTATGCAAATTTATCTAATGCTCATTTTTGTACATATATTTTTATAGAAATTTGCGCTATTTTATGTATATATTTTATATAAATTTACGTTATTTTATGTGCATTTTGTATATTTATATTTATACAAATACACATTCTTTTATTGGTATATTGTTTATTTACATTTATACGAATTTACATTATTTTATGTGTATTTTGTATACATTTTTTTATACGTATTTACTTAATTTTATGTGTATTTTGTATATGTATTTTTATAGAAATCTACGTTATTTTATGTGTATTCGTATATATATTTTGAAACAAATTTACATTATTTTATATGTATTTTCCATATATATTTCAATACAAATTTACCTTTTTGTATGTGCATTTTGTATATTTATTTTAATACAAGTTCAAATATTTTATGTGTATTTTGGTATCAATAATTTTATAAAAAAATGCGTTATTTTATAGGTATTTTGCATTTTAATTTTTATTTTATATGTACTTTGTATATATATTTTTATACGCTCTTACATTATTTAATATTTATTTTGAATATAATTTTTTATACAAATTCATGGTATTTTATGTGTATTTGTATATATATTTTCATATAACTTTACATTATTGTATGTGTATTTTGTACATATATTTTATTACAAATCTACCTTATTTTATGTTGATTTTGTATGTGTATTTTCTATATTTATATTTATCCAAATACACATTCTTTTATTGGTATTTTGTTGATTTATTTTAATTCGAATTTACATTATTTTATGTGTATTTTGTATACATTTTTTTATACGTATTTACTTAATTTTATGTGTATTTTGTATATATATTTTTATAGAAATCTACGTTTTTTTTATTTCTATTCGTATATATATTTTGAAACAAATTTACATTGTTTTATATGTATTTTTGCATATCTCTTTCAATACAAATTTACCTTATTGTATGTGCATTTTGTATATTTATTTCAATACAAATTTAAATATATTATGTGTATTTTGGTATATATATTTTTATAAAAAATGCATTATTTGATGGGAATTTTGCATCTTTATTTTCATACAAATTTACATTATTTTGTTAATATTCTGTGTATTTATTTTCATACAATTTTACATTATTCTATCTGTTTTTTGTATACATTTTCTTATACATATTTACATTATTTGATGTGTATCTTTCTTATATATTCTATTCAAATTTATTATCTATTATCTATTTTCATACAAATACACATTCTTTTCATGATATTTTGTTTATATAATTTGACTCGAATTTACATTCTTTAATGTGTATTTTGTATATATATTTTTATACGTATTTATATCATTTCATGTGTATTTTGTATATATATTTATATAGAAATCTACGTTATTTTATGTGTATTCGTATATATATTTTGAAACAAATTTACATTGTTTTATGTGTATTTCTGAATATCTCTTTCAATACAAATTTACATAACATATGCATTTTGTATATTTATTTCAATACAAATTTAAATATTTTATATGTATTTTGGTATATATACTTTTATAAAAATGCGATAATTTTGAATTTTGCATCTTTATTTTCATACAAATTTAAATTATTTTATTGATTGATATATTTATTTTGATACGATTTTACATTATTCTATATGTTTTTATATATTTTTTTTATACACATTTACATTATTTAATGTATATATATATATATTTTATACAAATTTTTATATTTATATATTTTTATATTTTTTCATTAAAATTTACATTAGTTGATGTGTATTTTGTATCTGTATTTACATAAAAATTTAACTCATTTTATGTATTTAGTATATTTCTTTTCAAACAAATTTAAATTATATTTGTGTATTTTTGTATATATTTATACAAATTTAGGTTATTTTGTGTACGCATTTACATTATTTAGTGTGTGTTTATATATATATTTTATGCTAATTTTTATTTGATGTGCATTTGTACATATATTTTTATAGAAATTTGCGTTATTTTTATATTTTTTCTCATACAAATTTACATTATTTTATTGCTATTTTGTTGATTTATTTTGATACGAATTACATGATTATATGTGTATTTTGTATGTACATTTCAATTCAAATTTATTATATAGCTGTATTTTGTATATATATTTTCATACAAATTTAATTACTTCTTTGTATTTTTGTATATAGTTTTATACAAATTTACGATATTTTTTGTGTATTTTCTATATTTATATTTATACAAATAGACTTTTTTTTTGGTATTTTGTTTATTTATTTTGATACGATTTTTATGTGTATTTTGTATTCATTTTTTTATACGTATTTACTTCATTTTATGTGTATTTTGTATATATTTTTATAGAAATCAACGTTATTTTATGTGTATTCGTATATATATTTTGAAACAAATTTACATTGTTTTATTTGTATTTTGCATATCTATTTCAATACAAATTTACCTTACAGTATGTGCATTTTTTTTATTTATTTTAATACAAATTTTAATATTTTATGTGAATTTTGTATATATTTTTATAAAAAATGCGTTATTTTATGGCTATTTTGCATCTTTATTTTCATACAAATTTACATTATTTTATTAATATTCTGTGTATTTATTTTGATGCGATTTTACATTATTCTATTTGTGTTTTGTATATATTTTTTTATACATATTTACATTATTTAATTAGTATTTTATATATATATTTGATACAAATTTACGTTATTTTAAGTGTATATGTTTATATATTTTCATTCAAACTTCCATTATTTTATGTGTATTTTATATATGTATTTCAATACAAATTTACCTAATTTTATGTGTATTTTGTATATTTATTTTCATACAAATTTAAATTATTTTTGTGTATTTTTGTATATAGTTTTATACAAACTTAAGTTATTTTATGAATATTTTGTATATCTATTTTCATACAAATACACATTCTTTTATTGATATTTTGTTTATTTATTTTGACGAGAATTTAAATTATTTAATGTGTATTTTGTATATATATTTTTATACGTATTTACTTCATTTCATGTGTATTTTGTATATATATTTCTATAGAAATCTACGTTATATTATGTGTATTCGTATATAGATTTTTAAACAAATTTACATTGTTTTACATATAATTTTTGCATATCTCTTTAAATACAAATTTACCTTATTGTATGTGCATTTTGTATATTTATTTCAATACAAATTTAAATATTTTATGTGTATTTTAGTATATATATTTTTATAAGAAATGCGCTATTTTATGGGAATTTTGCATCTTTATTTTCATACAAATTTACATTATTTTATTAATATTCGGTGTATTTATTTTGATACGAATTTACATTATTCTATTTGTTTTTTGTATATACTTTTTTATACATAATTACATTTTTTAATGAGTATCTTGCATATATATTTTATACAAATTTATTATCTATTGTCTATTTTTATACAAATACACATTCTTTTCATGATATTTTGTTTATTTATTTTGACTCGAATTTACATTATTTGATATGTATTTTGTATATATATTTTTATACGTATTTACATAATTTCATATGTATTTTGTATATATATTTCTATAGAAATCTACTTTATTTTATGTGTATTCGTATATGTATTTTGAAACAAATTTACATTGTTTTAAATGTTTTTTTTAATATCTCTTTTAATACAAATCTACCTTACTGTATATGCATTTTGTATATTTATTTCAATACGAATTTAAATATTTTATGTCTATTTTGGTATATATATTTTTATAAAAAATGCGAAAATTTTTGGGAATTTTGCATTTTATTTTCATACAAATTTACATTATTTTATTGATATTCTCTGTATTTATTTTGATACGATTTTACATTATTCTATTTGTTTTTTGTATATATTTTTTTATACACATTTACATTATTTAATGTATATCTTGCATATATATTTTATACAAATTTACGTTATTTTAAGAGTATTTGTTTTTATATTTTCATTCAAATTTACATTTATTTTAATTCGAAATTACATTATTTTATGTGTATTTTGTATTCATTTTTTTATACGTATTTACTTAATTTTATGTGTATTTTGTATATATATTTTTATAGAAATCTACGTTTTTTTATTTGTATTCGTATATATATTTTGAAACAAATTTACATTGTTTTATATGTATTTTTGCATATCTTTTTCAATACAAATTTACCTTATTGTCTGTGCATTTTGTATATTTATTTCAATGCAAATTTAAATATTTCATGTGTATTTTGGTATATATATTTTTATAAGAAATGCGCTATTTTATGGGAATTTTGCATCTTTATTTTCATACAAATTTACATTATTTTATTTATATTCGGTGTAATTATTTTGATACGATGTTACATTATTCTATTTGTTTTTTGTACATACTTTTTTATACATATTTACATTATTTAATGTGTATCTTGCATATATATTTTATACACATTTATTATCTATTATCTATTTTCATACAAATACACATTCTTTTCATGATATTTTGTTTATTTATTTTGACACGAATTTACATTATTTGATATGTATTTTGTATATATATTTTTATACGTATTTACATAATTTCATATGTATTTTGTATATATATTTCTATAGAAATCTACTTTATTTTATGTGTATTCGTATATATATTTTGAAACAAATTTACATTGTTTTATTTGAATTTTTGAATATCTCTTTCAATACAAATTTACCTTACTGTATATGCATTTTGTATATTTATTTCAATACAAATTTAAATATTTTATGTGTATTTTGGTAAATATATTTTTATAAAAAATGCAATAATTTTTGGGAATTTTGTATCTCTATTTTCATACAAATTTACATTATTTTATTGATATTCTGTGTATTTATTTTGATACGATTTTACATTATTCTATTTGTTTTTTGTATATATATTTTTTATACACATTTACATTATTTAATGTGTATCTTGCATATATATTTTATACAAATTTACGTTATTTTAAGTGTATTTGTTTATATATTTTCATTCAAATTTACATTATTTGACATGTATTTTGTATATGTATTTCAATACAAATTTACCTAATTTTATGTGTATTTTGTATATTTCTTTTCAAACAAATTTAAATTATTTTTGTGTATTTTTGTATATAGTTTTATACAAATTTAGGTTATTTTATGTACGCATTTACATTATTAGTGTGTGTTTTGTATATATATTTTTTTGCAAATTTATTTTATTTTATGTGCATTTTTGTACATATATTATATAGAAATTTGCTTTATTTGTATATGTTTTCTCATACAAATTTACATTATTTTATTGCTATTTTGTTTATTTATTTTGATACGAATTACATGATTATATGTGTATTTTGTACATATTTTTTATACGTATTTACATTACTTAACGTGTATTTTGTTTATATATTTTTAAACAAATGTTAGTTATTATATGTATTTGTATAAATATTTTGATACAGATTTATATTATTTTATGTATTTTGTATGTACATTTAAATTCAAATTTAGCTTATTTTGGCTGTATTTTGTATATATATTTTCATACAAATTTAATTACTTCTGTGTATTTTTGTATACAGTTTTATACAAATTTACGATATTTTATGTGTATTTTGTATATTTATATTTTTACAAATACACATTTTTTTATACGTATTTACATAATTTTATGTGTATTTTGTATATATATTTTTATAGAAATCTACGTTTTTTTATTTGTATTCGTATATATATTTTGAAACAAATTTACATTGTTTTATATGTATTTTTGCATATCTCTTTCAATACAAATTTAACTTATTGTATGCATTTGTATATTTATTTCAATACAAATTTAAATATTTTATGTGTGTTTTGGTATATATATTTTTATAAGAAATGCGCTATTTTATGGGAATTTTGCATCTTTATTTTCATACAAATTTACATTATTTTATATTTATTCGGTGTATTTATTTTGATACGAATTTACATTATTCTATTTGTTTTTTGTATACACTTTTTTTATACATATTTACATTATTTAATGAGTATCTTGCATATATATTTTATACAAATTTATTATCTATTATCTATTTTTATACAAATACACATTCTTTTCATGATATTTTGTTTATTTATTTTGACACGAATTTACATTATTTCATATGTATTTTGTATATATATTTTTATACGTATTTACATAATTTCATATGTATTTTGTATATATATTTCTATAGAAATCTACTTTATTTTATGTGTATTCGTATATATATTTTGAAACAAATTTACATTGTTTTATATGTATTTTTGAATATCTCTTTTAATACAAATTTACCTTACTGTATATGCATTTTGTATATTTATTTCAATACAAATTTAAATATTTTATGTGTATTTTGGTATATATATTTTTATAAAAAATGCGATAATTTTTGGGAATTTTGCATCTTTATTTTCATACAAATTTACATTATTTTATTGATATTCTGTGTATTTATTTTGATACGATTTTACGTTATTCTATTTTTTTTTTGTATATATTTTTTTTATACACATTTACATTATTTAATGTGTATCTTGCATATATATTTTATACAAATTTACGTTATTTTAAGTGTATTTGTTTTTATATTTTCATTCAAATTTACATTTATTTTAATTGGAAATTACATTATTTTATGTGTATTTTGTATACATTTTTTTATACGTATTTACTTAATTTTATATGTATTTTGTATATATATTTTTATAGAAATCTACGTTTTTTTATTTGAATTCGTCTATATATTTTGAAACAAATTTACATTGTTTTATATGTATTTTTGCATATCTCTTTCAATACAAGTTTACCTTATTGTATGTGCATTTTGTATATTTATTTCAATGCAAATTTAAATATTTTATGTGTTTTTTGGAATATATATTTTTACAACATTACGAAAATTTGGATAAAAATATATACAAAAAAACAAAAAAATATATTTCAATTTGTATGAAAATAGATATACAAAATACACATATAACTAGATAAATTTGTATTTAAATACATGTACAAAATACACATAAAATAATGTAAATTTGTATGAAATGAAAACAAATTCACATAAAATTCGCGTCAAATTAAATAAACAAAATATCAATAAAAGAATGTGTATTTGTATGAAAATAGATATACAAAATACACATAAAATAACCTAAATTTGTATCAAACTATATACAAAAATACACAAAAATATTTTAAATTTGTATGAAAATAAATATACAAAATACACATAAAATTAGGTAAATTTGTATGGAAATACATAAAAAAATACACATAAAATTAAGTAAATTTGAATGAAAATACATAAACAAATACACTTAAAATAACGTAAATTTGTATAAAAAAATATGTACAAAACACAAATAGAATAATTTAAAATCGTATCAAAATAAATACACAGAATATTAATAAAATAATGTAAATTTGTATGAAAATAAAGAAGCAAAATACCCATAAAATATATATACAAAAATACACATAAAAAAATTTATTTGTATTAAAATAAATATACAAAAAACACATACAATAAGATAAATCTGTATTGAAATAGATATGCAAAATACATATAAAACAATGTAAATTTGTTTCAAAATATATATACGAATACAAATAAAATAACGTAGATTTGTAAAAAAATATATATACAAAATACACGTAAAATGAAGTAAATACGTATAAAAAAATGTATACAAAATACACATAAAATAACGTAAACTCGTATCAAAATAAATAAAGAAAATACCAATAAAAGAATGTGTATTTGTATAAATATAAATATACAAAATACACATAAAATAACGTAAATTTGTATAAAACTATATACAAAAATACACAGAAGTAATTAAATTCGTATGAAAATAGATATACAAAATACAGATAAAATAAGCTAAATTTGAATTGAAATGTATATACAAAATACATAAAATAATGTAAATTTGTATCAAAATATTTATAAAAATACATATAATAACGTAAATTTGTTTAAAAATATATAAACAAAATACACATTAAGTAATGTAAATACGTATAAAAAATATGTACAAAATACACATTTAATCATGTAATTCGTATCAAACAAAATAAACAAAATAGCAATAAAATAATGTAAATTTGTATGAGAAAAAATATACAAATACATATAAAAGAACGCTAACTTCTATAAAAATATATGTCCAAAAATGAACGTAAAATAAATTAACTTTGGATAAAAATATATATACAAAACATACATTAAATAATGTAAATGCGTACATAAAATAACCTAAATTTGTATAAAACTATATACAAAAATACACAAAAATAATTCAAAATTGTATGAAAATAAATATACAAAATACACATAAAATTAGGTTAATTTCTATTGAAATACATATACAAAATACACATAAAATAATGTAAATTTGAAAGAAAATATATAAACAAATACACATATAATAACGTAAATTTGTAAGAAATATATATACAAAATACACATTAAATAATGTAAATATGTATAAAAAAATATATACAAAACACAAATAGAATAATGTAAAATCGTAACAAAATATATACACAGAATATTAATAAAATAATGTAAATTTGTATGAAAATTAAGATGCAAAATAACGCATTTTTTATAAAATTATTGATACCAAAATACACATAAAATATTTGAATTTGTATCAAAATAAATATACAAAATGCACATACAATAAGGTAAATTTGTATTGAAATAGATATGCAAAATACATATAAAATAATGTAAATTTGTTTCAAAATATATATGCGAATACACATAAAATAACGTAGATTTCTATAAAAATACATATACAAAATACACATAAAATAAAGTAAATACGTATAAAAAAATGTATACAAAATACACATAAAATAATGTAAATTCGTATAAATATAAATAAACAATATAGCAATAAAAGAATGTGTATTTGTATAAATATAAATATACAAAATGCACATAAAATAACGTAAATTTATATAAAACTATATACATGAAATAACGCAAATTTCTATAAAAATATATGTACAAAAATGAACATAAAATAAATTTGCATAAAAATATATATACAAAACACACATTAGATAATGTAAATGAGTATGAAAATATGTATACAAAATACCTATGAAATAATCTGAATTCGTATCGAATTAAATTAAGAAAATACCAATATAATAATGTAATTTTGGATGAAAATATATATACAAAATACACATCAAATAACCTAAATACATATACAAATATACACATAAAATAATTTAAAATTGAATGAATAAATATACAAAATAAACATAAAATAAGGTAAGTTTGTAATGAAATATATGAAAAAATACACATAAAATAATATAAATTTGTATGAAAATATATATACAAATACACATTAAATAACATGAATTTGTATTAAATTTGTATCAAAATATATACTTATACACACAATAAAATAACGTAATTTTTTTATGAAAATGTATATACAAAATACACATAAAATAATTTAAATACGTAGAAAAATTTATATACAAAAAACACATAAAATAATGTAAATATGTATGAAAATATATAAACAAATACACATAAAATAATGTAAATTTGGATAAAATATATATACAAAATGAACATTAAATAATGTAAATATGTATAAAAAAATATATATACAAAAAACACATAGAATAATGTTAAATCGTATCAAAATAAATAAAGAGAATATCAATAAAATAATGTAAATTTGTATGAAAATAAAGATGCAAAATATCCATATAATAACGCATATTTGCATAAAATATATATACAAAAATACATATAAAATAATTAAATTTGTATTAAAATAAATATACAAAATGCACGTACAGTAAAGTAAATTTGTATTGAAATAGATATGCAAAATACACATTAATAATGTAAATTTGTATCAAAATATATATACGAATACTCATAAAATAGAGTAAATTTCTATGAAAATATACATACAAAATAGATATACAAAATACACATATAACTAGTTAAATTTGTATTTAAATACATGTACAAAAAACACATAAAATAATGTACATTTGTATGAAATGAAAACAAATACATTTTATATAAAATATATATACAAAATACACATAGAATAATGTAAAAACATATCAAAATAAATACACAGAATATCAATAAAATAATGTAAATTTGTATGAAAATAAAGATGCAAAATACCCATAAAATAAAGCATATTTTTATAAAAATACATATACAAAAATACACATAGATCAATCAAATTTGTATTAAAATTAATATACAAAATGCACATACAATAAGGTAAATTTGTATTGAAAAAATATGCAAAATACACATAAAACAATATAAATTTGTTTCAAAATATATATACGAATAAACATAAAATAACGCAGATTTCTATAGAAATATATATACAAAATACACTTGAAATAATGTAAATACGTATAAAAATATATATACAAAATACACATTAAATAATGTTAATTCGTGTCAAAGTAAATAAACAAAATATCATGAAAAGAATGTGTATTTGTATAAAAATAGATATACAAAATACACATAAAATAACCTAGATTTGTATAAAACTATATACAAAAATACACAAAAATAATTTAAACTTGTATGAAAATAAATATACAAAAAACATATAAAAATAGGTAAATTTGTATTGAAATACATATACAAAATACACATAAAATAATGTAAATTTGAATGAAAATACATAAACAAATATACTTAAAATAACGTAAATTTGTAAAAAAAATATATACAAAACACAAATAGAATAATGTAAAATCGTATCAAAATAAATACACAGAATATTGATAAAATAATGTAAATTTGTATGAAAATAAAGAAGCAAAATACTCATAAAATAACACTTTTTTTTTTAAATATATATACAAAAATATACAAAAAAATTTATTTGCATTAAAATAAATATACGAAATACACATAAAATAAGGTAGATCTGTATTGAAATAGATATGCAAAATACATATAAAACAATGTAAATTTGTTTCAAAATATATATACGAATACACATAAAGTAACGTAGATTTGTATAAAAATATATATACAAAATACACGTAAAATGAAGTAAATACGTATAAAAAAATGTATACAAAATATACATAAAATAATGTAAATTCGTATCAAAATAAATAAACAAAATACCAATAAAAGAATGTGTATTTGTATAAATATAAATATACAAAATACACATAAAATAACGTAAATTCGTATAAAACTATATAAAAAAATACACAGAAGTAATTAAATTCGTATGAAAATAGATATACAAAATACAGATAAAATAAGCTAAATTTGAATTGAAAAGTATATACAAAATACATAAAATAATGTAAATTTGTATCAAAATACATATAATAACGTAAATTTGTTTAAAAATATATAAACAAAATACACATTAAGTAATGTAAATACGTATAAAAAATATGTACAAAATACACATATAATCATGTAATTCGTATCAAACTAAATAAACAAAATAGCAATATAATAATGTAAATTTGTATGAGTAAACATATACAAATACATATAAAATAACGCTAATTTCTATAAAACTATATGTCCAAAAATGAACGTAAAATAAATTAACTTTGGATAAAAATATATATACAAAACACACATTAAATAATGTAAATGCGTACATAAAATAACCTAAATTTGTATAAAGCTATATACAAAAATACACAAAAATAATTTAAATTTGTATGAAAAGAAATATACAAAATACACTTAAAATTAGGTTAATTTTTATTGAAATACATATACAAAATACACATAAAATAATGTAAATTTGAAAGAAAATATATAAACAAATACACATATAATAACGTAGATTTGTATGAAATATATATACAAAATACACATTAAATAATGTAAATATGTATAAAAAAATATATACAAAACACAAATAGAATAATGTAAAATCGTATCAAAATATATACACAGAATATTAATAAAATAATGTAAATTTGTATGAAAATTAAGATGCAAAATAACGCATTTTTTATAAAATTATTGATACCAAAATACACATAAAATATTTGAATTTGTGTCAAAATAAATATACAAAATGCACATACAATTAGGTAAATTTGTATTGAAATAGATATGCAAAATACATATAAAATAATGTAAATTTGTTTCAAAATATATATGCGAATACACATAAAATAACGTAGATTTCTATAAAAATACATATACAAAATACACATAAAATTAAGTAAATACGTATAAAAAAATGTATACAAAATACACATAAAATAATGTAAATTCGTATAAATATAAATAAACAATATAGCAATAAAAGAATGTGTATTTGTATAAATATAAATATACAAAATGCACATAAAATAACGTAAATTTATATAAAACTATATACATGAAATAACGCAAATTTCTATAAAAATATATGTACAAAAATGAACATAAAATAAATTTGCATAAAAATATATATACAAAACACACATTAGATAATGTAAATGAGTATAAAAATATGTATACAAAATACCTATGAAATAATCTAAATTCGTATCGAATTAAATTAAGAAAATACTAATATAATAATGTAATTTTGGATGAAAATATATATACAAAATACACATAAAATAACCTAAATACAAATACAAATATACACATAAAATAATTTAAAATTGAATGAAATAAATATACAAAATTAACATAAAATAAGGTAAATTTGTAATGAAATATATGAAAAAATACACATAAAATAATATAAATTTGTATGAAAATATATATACAAATACACATTAAATAACATGAATTTGTATAAAATTTGTATCAAAATATATTTTGTATATGTATTTTTATAGAAATCTACGTTATTTTATGTGTATTCGCATATATATTTTGAAACAAATTTACATTATTTTATATGTATTATTTTATATGTATTATTTTGTATGTATATTTTCATAGAAATTTACTCTATTTTATGAGTATTCGTATATATATTTTGATACAAATTTACATTATTAATGTGTATTTTGCATATCTATTTCAATACACAATAAAATAACGTAATTTTTTTACGAAAATGTACATACAAAATACACATAAAATAATTTAAATACGTAGAAAAATATATATACAAAAAACACATAAAATAGTGTAAATATGTATGAAAATATATAAACAAATACACATAAAATAATGTAAATTTGGATAAAAAATATATACAAAATTAACATTAAATAATGTAAATATATATATAAAAAAAGTGTATACAAAAAACACATAGAATAATGTTAAATCGTATCAAAATAAATAAAGAGAATATCAATAAAATAATGTAAATTTGTATGAAAATAAAGATGCAAAAAATCCATATGATAACGCATATTTGCTTAAAAATATATATACAAAAATACATATAAAATAATTAAATTTGTATTAAAATAAATATACAAAATGCACGTATAATAAAGTAAATTTGTATTGAAATAGATATGCAAAATACACATTAATAATGTAAATTTGTATCAAAATATATATACGAATACTCATAAAATAGAGTAAATTTCTATGAAAATATACATACAAAATAGATATACAAAATATACATATAACTAGTTAAATTTGTATTTAAATACATGTACAAAAAACACATAAAATAATGTAGATTTGTATGAAATGAAAACAAATACATTTTATATAAAATATATATACAAAAAACACATAGAATAATGTAAAATCATATCAAAATAAATACACAGAATATCAATAAAATAATGTTAATTTTTATGAAAATAAAGATGCAAAATACCCTTAAAATAAAGCATATTTTTATAAAAATACATATACAAAAATACACATAGATTTATCAAATTTGTATTAAAATTAATATACAAAATGCACATACAATAAGGTAAATTTGTATTAAAAAAATATGCAAAATACACATAAAACAATGTAAATTTATTTCAAAATATATATACGAATACACATAAAATAACGCAGATTTCTATAGAAATATATATACAAAATAAACTTGAAATAGTGTAAATACGTATAAAAATATATATACAAAATACACATTAAATAATGTTAATTCGTGTCAAAGTAAATAAACAAAATATCATGAAAAGAATGTGTATTTGTATGAAAATAGATATACAAAATACACATAAAATAACCTAAATTTGTATAAAACTATATACAAAAATACACAAAAATAATTTAAACTTGTATGAAAATAAATATACAAAAAACATATAAATATAGGTAAATTTGTATTGAAATACATATACAAAATACACATAAAATAATGTAAATTTGAATGAAAATATATAAACATATAGACTTAAAATAACGTAAATTTGTATCAAATATATATACAAAAAAAACATTAAATAATGTAAATATGTATAAAAAAATATATACAAAACACAAATAAAATAATGTAAAATCGTATCAAAATAAATACAGAAAATATTAATAAAATTATGCAAATTTGTATGAAAATTAAGATGCAAAATACCCATAAAATAACGCATTTTTTTATAAAAATATATATACGAAAAAACATAAAATATTTGATTTTGTATTAAAATAAATAGATATACAAAATACACGTAAAATCAGCTAAATTTGAATTGAAATATATATACAAGATACATAAAATAATGTAAATTTGTATCAAAATACTTATACAAATACACATATAATAACGTAAATTTGTATCAAAATATGTAAACAAAATACACATTAAATAATGTAAATACGTATAAAAAAATGTACAAAATACACAAATAATCATGTAATTCGTATCAAAATAAATAGACAAAATACCAATAAAATAATGTAAATTTCTATGAGAAAACATATACAAAATATACATAAATAACGCAAATATCAATAAAAATATATATAATATAATATATTTTTATACATATTTAAAATATTTAATGTATATTTTGTATATATATTTTATCCAAATTTACGTTATTTTATATGTATTTGTTTATATATTTTAATACAAATTTACATTACTTTATGTGAGTTTTGTATATGTATTTCAATACAAATTTGCTTAACTTTATGTGTATTTTGCATATCTATTTTCAAACAAATTTAAATTATTTTTGTGTATTTTTGTATATATTTTTATACAAATTCTAGTTATTTTATTTGTTTTTGTATACATATTTTCCTACAAATATACATTCTTTTATTGGAATTTTGTGTATTTAATTTTTTACGAATTTACATTATTTTATGTGTATTTTGTATATATATTTTTCTACGTATTTAAATTAATTTATGTGTATTTTATATATACATTTTCATAAAAATTTACGTTATTTTATTGTGTGTATTCGTATATATTTTGAAACAAATTTTATACAAATTCATGTTATTTTATGTGTATTTTTATATATATTTTCATACAAATTTATATTATTTTATGTGTATTCTTACATATATTTTATTAAAAATTTTCCTTATTTTATGTTTATTTTGTATATTTATTTCATTTAATATAATCAAATTTAAATTTATTGTATATGCATTTTGTATATTAATTTTAATACAAATTTAATTATTCTATGTGTATTTTTCCATATGTATTTTTATAAAAATATGCTTTATTTTATGCGTATTTTGCATCTTTATTTTCATACAAATTTACGTTATTTCATTGATATTCTGCTCATTCATTTTGATACGATTTGACATTATTCTATGTGTATTTTGTATATATTTTTCATACAAATTTACGTAATTTTATGAGTATTTGTTTATATATTTTGATACAAATTTACAATATTTTATGGGTATTTTGTATATATATTTCAAAAGAAATTTACCTAGTTTTATATTTATTTTGAATATCTATTTTCATACAAACTCAAATTATTTTTATGTATTTTTGTATATATTTCAATACAAATTTTAGTTAGGTTATGTGTATTTTGTAAATCTATTTTCATTCAAATATATATTATTTATTGGTATTTTGTTCATTTATATTGATACGAATTTACATTATTTTATATGTACTTTGTATATATATTTTTATACGCATTTACGTTATTTAATATTTATTTTGAATATATAATTTTATACAAATTCATGGTATTTTATCTGTATTTGTATATATATTTTCATAAAAATTTACATTATTTTAGGTGTATTTTGTTCATATATTTCATTACAAATTTACCTTATTTTATGTTTATTTTGTATGTGTATTTTGTACATTTATATTTATACAAATACACGTTTTTTATTGGTATTCTGTTTATTTATTTTGTTTCGAATTTACATTATTTTATGTGTATTTTGTTTACATTTTTTTATACGTATTTACTTAATTTTATGTGTATTTTGTATATATATTTTTATAGAAATCTACGTTATTTGATTTGTATTCGTACATATATTTTGAAACAAATTTACATTGTTTTAATGTACAATAAGGTAAATTTGTATTGTAATAGATATGCAAAATACATATAAAGCAATGTAAATTTGTTTCAAAATATGTATACGAATACACATAAAATAACGTAGATTTATATAAAAAAATATATATACAAAATACACCTAAAATGAAGTAAATACGTATAAAAAAATGTATGCAAAATACACATAGAATAATGTAAATTCGTATCAAAATAAATAAACAAAATACAAATAAAAGAATGTGTATTTGTATAAATATAAATATACAAAATACACTTAAAATAACGTAAATTTATATAAAACTAAATACAAAAATACACAGAAGTAATTAAATTTGTATGAAAATATATACAAAATACACACAAAATAAGCTAAATTTGAATTGAAATATATAGACAAAATACATGAAATAAAGTAAATTTGTATCAAAATATTTATACAAATACACATATAATAACGTAAATTTGTATGAAAATATATAAACAAAATACACATAATTAAATAATGTAAATACGTATAAAAATATGTACAAAATACACATATAATCATGTAATTCGTATCAAAATAAATAAACAAAATACCAATAAAATAATATAAATTTGTATGAGTAAACGTGTATAAATATAAATGTACAAAATACACATACAAAATAAACATAAAATAAGGTAAATTTGTAATGAAATATATGTACAAAATACCCATAAAATAATGTAAATTTATATGAAAATATATATACAAATACGCATAAAATACCATGAATTTGTATAAAATTATACATTCCAAATAAATATTAAATAATGTAAATGCGTATAAAAATATATATAAAAAGTACATATAAAATAATGTAAATTCGTATCAATATAAATCAACAAAATACCAATAAAATAATATATATTTGAATGAAAATAGATTTACAAAATACACATAACATAACTAAAATTTGTATTGAAATATATACAAAAATACATATAAATAATTTAAGTTTGTATGTAAATAGATATTCAAAATATACATAAAACTAGGTAAATTTCTTTTGAAATATATATATACAAAATACCCATAAAATATTGTAAATTTGTGTCAAAATATATAAACAAATACACATAAAATAACGTAAATTTGTATGAAAAATATATACAAAATACACATAGAATAATGTCAAATCGGGTCAAAATGAATGAGCAGAATATCAATAAAATAACGTAAATTTGTATGAAAATAAAGATGCAAAATACCCATAAAATAAAACATATTTTTATAAAAATACATATACAAAAATTTACATTATTTGATATGTATTTTGTATATATATTTTTATACGTATTTACATAATTTCATATGTATTTTGTATATATATTTCAATAGAAATCTACTTTATTTTATGTGTATTCGTATATATATTTTGAAACAAATTTAAATTGTTTTATATGTATTTTTGAATATCTCTTTTAATACAAATTTACCTTACTGTATATGCATTTTGTATATTTATTTCAATACAAATTTAAATATTTTATGTGTATTTTGGTATATATATTTTTATAAAAAATGCGAAAATTTTTGGGAATTTTGCATCTTTATTTTCATACAAATTTACATTATTTTATTGATATTCTGTGTATTTATTTTGATACGATTTTACATTATTCTATTTGTTTTTGTATATTTTTTTATACACATTTACATTATTTAATGTGTATCTTGCATATATATTTTATTCAAATTTACGTTATTTTAAGTGTATTTGTTTTTATATTTTCATTCAAATTTACATTTATTTTAATTCGAAATTACATTATTTTATGTTTATTTTGTATACATTTTTTTATACGTATTTATTTAATTTTATGTGTATTTTGTATATATATTTTTATAGAAATCTACGTTTTTTTATTTGTATTCGTATATATATTTTTAAACAAATTTACATTGTTTTATATGTATTTTTGCATATCTCTTTCAATACAAATTTACCTTATTGTATGTGCATTTTGTATATTTATTTCAATGCAAATTTAAATATTTTATGTGTATTTTGGTATATATATTTTTATATATTTTTATATTATATATATATATATATGTTTTTTTTATACATATTTACATTATTTAATGTTCATTTTGTATATAAATTTTATCCAAATTTACATTATTTTATATGTATTTGGTTATATATTTTCATACATATTTACATTATTTTATGTGTTTTTTGTATATATATATTTTTCTACGTATTTAAATTATTTTATGTGTATTTTGTATATACATTTTCATAAAAAAAATTACGTTATTTTATTGTGTGTATAAGTATATATTTTGATACAAATTTTATACAAATTCATGTTATTTAATGTGTATTTATATAAATATTTTCATACAAATTTATATTATTTTATGTGTATTTTTTCATATATTTCATTACAAATTTACCTTATTTTATGTTTATTTTGTATATTTATTTCATTCAATTTTATATTATTTTATGTGTATATTTGTATTTGTATTAAGGTTATTTTATGTGTATTTTGTATATATATTTTCATCCAAAATTACATTATTTTATTGGTATTTCTTAATTTAATTAGATACGAATTTAGATTATTTCATAGGTATTTTGTATACATATTTTTATACTCATTTACATTATCTAATGTGTGTTTTGTATATATATTTTTATGCAAATTTATCTAATGTTCATTTTTGTACATATATTTTTATAGAAATTTGCGTTATTGTATGTATATACTTTATATAAATTTACGTTATTTTATGTGCATTTTGTATATTTATATTTATACAAATACACATTCTTTTATTGGTATATTGTTTATTTACATTTATACGAATTTACATTATTTAGGTGTATTTTGTATACATTGTTTTATACGTATTTACTTAATTTTATGTGTATTTTGTATATGTATTTTTATAGAAATCTACGTTATTTTATGAGTATTCGTATATATATTTTGAAACAAATTTACATTATTTTATATGTATTTTCCATATCTATTTCAATACTAATTTACCTTATTGTATGTGCATTTTGTATATTTATTTTAATACAAGTTCAAATATTTTATGTGTATTTTGGTATCAATAATTTTATAAAAAAATGTGTTATTTTATAGGTATTTTGCATTTTAATTTTTATTTTATATGTACTTTGTATATATATTTTTATACGCTCTTACATTATTTAATATTTATTTTGAATATAATATTTTATACAAATTCATGGTATTTTATGTGTATTTGTATATATATTTTCATATAACTTTACATTATTGTATGTGTATTTTGTACATATATTTTATTACAAATCTACCTTATTTTATGTTTATTTTGTATGTGTATTTTGTATATTTATATTTATCCAAATACACATTCTTTTATTGGTATTTTGTTTATTTATTTTAATTCGAATTTACATTATTTTATGTGTATTTTGTATACATTTTTTTATACGTATTTACTTAATTTTATGTGTATTTTGTATATATATTTAAATAGAAATCTACGTTTTTTTTATTGGTATTCGTATATATATTTTGAAACAAATTTACATTGTTTTATATGTATTTTTGCATATCTCTTTCAATACAAATTTACCTTATTGTATGTGCATTTTGTATATTTATTTCAATACAAATTTAGATATATTATGTGTATTTTGGTATATATATTTTTATAAGAAATGCGCTATTTTATGGGAATTTTGCGTCTTTATTTTCATACAAATTTACATTATTTTATTAATATTCGGTGTATTTATTTTGATACGATTTTACATTATTCTATTTGTTTTTTGTATATACTTTTTTATACATATTTACATTATTTAATGTGTATCTTGCATATATATTTTATACAAATTTATTATCTATTATATATTTTCATACAAATACACATTCTTTTCATGATATTTTGTTTATTTATTTTGACACGAATTTACATTATTTGAAATGTATTTTGTATATATATTTTTATACGTATTTACATAATTTCATATGTATTTTGTATATATATTTCTATAGAAATCTACTTTATTTTATGTGTATTCGTATATATATTTTGAAATAAATTTACATTGT
Organism: Eriocheir sinensis; assembly: GCF_024679095.1. Classification (NCBI taxonomy): domain Eukaryota; kingdom Metazoa; phylum Arthropoda; class Malacostraca; order Decapoda; family Varunidae; genus Eriocheir; species Eriocheir sinensis. The sequence goes on along the minus strand of NC_066515.1, from coordinate 8,236,025 downwards.
TTTATATGTATTTTTGAATATCTGTTTCAATACAAATTTACCTTACTGTATATGCATTTTGTATATTTATTTCAATACAAATTTAAGTATTTTATGTGTATTTTGGTATATATACTTTTATAAAAAATGCGATAATTTTTGGGAATTTTGCATCTTTATTTTCATACAAATTTAAATTATTTTATTGATATTCTGTGTATTTATTTTGATACGATTTTACATTATTCTATATGTTTTTTGTATATATTTTTTATACACATTTACATTATTTAATGTGTATCTTCCATATATATTTTATACAAATTTACGTTATTTTAAGTGTATTTCTTTATATATTTTCATTCAAATTTACATTATTTGATGTGTATTTTGTATATGTATTTCTATGCAAATTTACCTAATTTTATGTGTATTTTGTATATTTCTTTTCAAACAAATTTAAATTATTTTTGTGTATTTTTATATATAGTTTTATACAAATTTAGGTTATTTTGTGTACGCATTTACATTATTTAGTGTGTGTTTTGTATATATATTTTTATGCTAATTTACTTTATTTGATGTGCATTTTTGTACATATATTTTTATAGAAATTTGCGTTATTTGTATATTTTTTCTCATACAAATTTACATTATTTTATTGCTTTTTTGTTTATTTATTTTGATACGAATTACATGATTATATGTGTATTTTGTACATATTTTTTATACGTATTTACATTACTTAATGGGTATTTTGTTTATACATTTTTAAACAAATCTACGTTATTATATGTATTTGTATAAATATTTTGATACAGATTTACATTATTTTATGTATTTTGTATGTACATTTCAATTCAAATTTAGCTTATTTTAGCTGTATTTTGTATATATAGGTATTTTCATACAAATTTAATAACTTCTGTGTATTTTTGTATATAGTTTTATACAAATTTACGATATTTTATGTGTATTTTGTATATTTATATTTATACAAATACACTTTCTTTTACTGTTTTTTTGTTTATTTATTTTGATACGATTTTTATGTGTATTTTGTATTCATTTTTTTATACGTATTTACTTCATTTTATGTGTATTTTGTATATATTTTTATAGAAATCAACGTTATTTTATGTGTATTCGTATATATATTTTGAAACAAATTTACATTGTTTTATATGTATTTTGCATATCTATTTCAATACAAATTTACCTTACAGTATGTGCATTTTTTATATTTATTTTAATACAAATTTTAATATTTTATGTGTATTTTGGTATATATATTTTTATAAAAAATGCGTTATTTTATGGCTATTTTGCATCTTTATTTTCATACAAATTTACATTATTTTATTAATATTCTGTGTGTTTATTTTGATACGATTTTACATTATTCTATTTGTGTTTTGTTTATATTTTTTTATACATATTTACATTATTTAATTAGTATTTTGTATATATATTTGATACAAATTTACGTTATTTTAAGTGTAAATGTTTATATATTTTCATTCAAACTTCCATTATTTTATGTGTATTTTGTATATGTATTTCAATACAAATTTACCTAATTTTATGTATATAATACACATAATATATTTAAATTTGTATTGAAATAAATATACAAAATGCACATACAATAAGGTAAATTTGTATTGAAAGAGATATGCAAAAATACATATGAAACAATGTAAATTTGTTTCAAAATATATATACGAGTACAAATAAAAAAACGTAGATTGCTATAAAAATATATATACAAAATACACAAAAAATAATATAAATTCGAATTAAAATAAATAAACAAAATACCAATAAAAGTATGTGTATTTGGATAAATATAAATATGCTAAATACACATACAAAATAAACATAAAATAAGTTAGATTTGTAATAAAATATATGTACAAAATACACATAAAATAATGTAAATTTATTTGAAAATATATATACAAATACACATAAAATACCATGAATCTGTATAAAAATATATATTCAAAATAAATATTAAATAATGTAAAAGCGTATAAAAATATATATACAAAGTACATATCAAATTAAAATTAAGATGCAAAATACCTATAAAATAACGCATTTTTTTTTAAATTATAGATACCAAAATACACATAAAATATTTAAACTTGTATTAAAATAAATATACAAAATGCACATACAATAAGGTAAATTTGTATTAAAATAGATATGCAAAATACATATAAAATAATGTAAATTTGTTTCAAAATATATATACGAATACACATAAAATAACGTAGATTTCTATAAAAATACATATACTAAATACACATAAAATTAATAAATACTTATAAAAAAAATGTATACAAAATACACATAATATAATGTAAATTCGTATAAATGTAAATAAACAATATACCAATAAAAGAATGTGTATTTGTATAAATATAAATATACAAAATGCACATAAAATAACGTAAATTTATATAAAACTATATACATAATATAACGCAAATTTCTATAAAAATAATATTCAAAATAAACATAAAATAAGGTAAATTTGTAATGAAATATATGAAAAAATACACATAAAATAATATAAATTTGTATGAAAATATATATACAAATACACATTAAATAACATGAATTTGTATAAAATTTGTATCAAAATATGTACTTATACACACAATAAAATAACGTAATTTTTTTATTAAAATGTATATACAAAATACACATAAAATAATTTAAATACGTAGAAAAATATATATACAAAAAACACATAAAATAGTGTAAATATGTAAGAAAATATATAAACAAATACACATAAAATAATGTAAATTTGGATAAAATATATATCATAAAATAATGTAATTTCGTTTCAAAATAAATAAACAAAATACCAATAAAAGAATGTGTATTTGTATGAATATAAATATACAAAAATACACATAAAATAACGTAATTTTATATAGAACTATTTACAAAAATACACAGAAGTAATTAAATTTGTATGAAAATATATACAAAATACACACGAAATCAAGTAAATTTGTATCAAAATATTTATACAAATACACATATAATAACGTAAATTTGTATGAAAATATATAAACAAAATACACATTAAATAATGTAAATACGTATAAAAAAATATGTACAAAATACACATATAATCATGTAATTCGTATCAAAATAATTAAACAAAATACCAATAAAATAATATAAATTTGTATGAGTAAACGTGTATGTTGCATATTTTTTCAATACAAATTTACCTTATTATATACGCATTTTGTATATTAATTTTAATACAAATTTAATTATTCGATGTGTATTTTTGTATCTGTATTTTTATAAACATATTCTTTATTTTTTGGGTATTTTGCATCTTTATTTTCATACAAATCTACATTATTTTATTGATATTCTGCTCATTCATTTTGATAGGAATTGACATTATTCTATGTGTATTTTGTATATATTTTTCATACAAATTTACGTTATTTTATATGTTTTTGTTTATATATTTTGACACAAATTTACAATATTTTATGGGTATTTTGTATATACATTTCAAAAGAAATTTACCTAGTCTTATGTGTATTTTGTATATCTATTTTCATACAAACTCAAATTATTTCTATGTATTTTTGTATATATTTTAATACAAATTTTAGTTATGTTATGTGTATTTTGTAAATTTATTTTCATTCAAATATATATTATTTTACTGGTGTTTTGTTGATTTATATTGATACGAATTTACATTATTTTATATGTACTTTGTATATATATTTTTATAAGCTTTTCCATTATTTAATATTTATTTTGAATATATATTTTTATACAAACTCATGGTATTTTATGTGTATTTGTATATATATTTTCATATAAATTTACATTATTTTATGTGTATTTTGTACATATATTTTATTACAAATCTACCTTATTTTATGTTTATTTTGTAGGTGTATTTTGTATATTTATATTTATCCAAATCCACATTCTTTTATTGGTATTTTGTTTATTTATTTTAATTCGAATTTACATTATTTTATGTGTAACTTGTATACATTTTTTTATACGTATTTACTTAATTTTAAGTGTATTTTTTATATATATTTTTATAGAAATCTACTTTTTTTTATTTGTATTCGTATATATATTTTGAAACAAATTTACATTGTTTTACATGTAATTTTTGCATATCTCTTTCAATACAAATTTACCTTATTGTATGTGCATTTTGTATATTTATTTCAATACAAATTTAAATATTTTATGTGTATTTTGGTATATATATTTTTATAAGAAATGCGCTATTTTATGGGAATTTTGCATCTTTATTTTCATACAAATTTACATTATTTTATTAATATTCGGTGTATTTATTTTGATACGAATTTACATTATTCTATTTGTTTTTTGTATACCCTTTTTTATACATATTTACATTTTTTAAAGAGTATCTTGCATATATATTTTATACAAATTTATTATCTATTATCTATTTTTATACAAATACACATTCTTTTCATGATATTTTGTTTATTTATTTTGACACGAATTTACATTATTTGATATGTATTTTGTATATATATTTTTATACGTATTTACATAATTTCATATGTATTTTGTATATATATTTCTATAGAAATCTACTTTATTTTATGTGTATTCGTATATATATTTTGAAACAAATTTACATTGTTTTATATGTTTTTTTTAATATCTCTTTTAATACAAATTTACCTTACTGTATATGCATTTTGTATATTTATTTCAATAAAAATTTAAATATTTTATGTCTATTTTGGTATATATATTTTTATAAAAAATGCGATAATTTTTGGGAATTTTGCATCTTTATTTTCATACAAATTTACATTATTTTATTGATATTCTCTGTATTTATTTTGATACGATTTTACATTATTCTATTTGTTTTTTGTATATATTTTTTTATACACATTTACATTATTTAATGTGTATCTTACATATATATTTTATACAAATTTACGTTATTTTATGTATTTTGTATATATATTTTCATACAAATATAATTACTTCTGTGTATTTTTGTATACAGTTTTATACAAATTTACGATATTTTATGTGTATTTTGTATATTTACATTTTTACAAATACACATTCTTTTATACGTATTTACTTAATTTTATGTGTATTTTGTATATATATTTTTATAGAAATCTACCTTTTTTGTATTTGTATTCGTATATATATTCTGAAACAAATTTACATTGTTTTATATGTATTTTTGCATATCTCTTTCAATACAAATAATTTACCTTATTGTATGTGCATTTTTTATATTTATTTCGATACAAATTTAAATATTTTATGTGTATTTTGGTATATATATTTTTATAAGAAATGCGCTATTTTATGGGAATTTTGCATCTTTATTTTCATACAAATTTACATTATTTTATTAATATTCGGTGTATTTATTTTGATACGAATTTACATTATTCTATTTGTTTTTTTATATACTTTTTTATACATATTTACATTATTTAATGAGTATCTTGCATATATATTTTATACAAATTTATTATGTATTATCTATTTTTATACAAATACACATTCTTTTCATGATATTTTGTTCATTTATTTTGACACGAATTTACATTATTTGATATGTATTTTGTATATGTATTTTTATACGTATTTATATAATTTCATATGCATTTTGTATATATATTTCTATAGAAATCTACTTTATTTTATGTGTATTCGTATATATATTTTGAAACAAATTTACATTATTTTATATGTATTTTTGAATATCTCTTTTAATACAAATTTACCTTACTGTATATGCATTTTGTATATTTATTTCAATACAAATTTAAATATTTTATGTGTATTTTGGTATATATACTTTTATAAAAAATGCGATAATTTTTGACAAATACACATTCTTTTCATGATATTTTGTTTATTTATTTTGACACGAATTTACATTATTTGATATGTATTTTGTATATATATTTTTATACGTATTTACATAATTTCATATGTATTTTGTATATATATTTATATAGAAATCAACTTTTCTTATGTGTATTCGTATATATATTTTGAAACAAATTTACATTGTTTTATATGTATTTTTGAATATCTCTTTCAATACAAATTTACCTTACTGTATATGCATTTTCTATATTTATTTCAATACAAATTTAAATATTTGATGTGTATTTTGGTAAATATATTTTTATAAAAAATGCGATAATTTTTGGGAATTTTGTATCTTTATTTTCATAAAAAATTACATTATTTTATTGATATTCTGTGTATTTATTTTGATACGATTTTACATTATTCTATTTGTTTTTTGTATATATATTTTTTATATACATTTGCATTATTTAATGTGTATCTTGCATATATATTTTATACAAATTTACGTTCTTTTAAGTGTATTTGTTTATATATTTTCATTAAAATTTACATTATTTGATGTGTATTTTGTATATGTATTTCAATACAAATTTACCTAATTTTATGTGTATTTTGTATATATCTTTTCAAACAAATTTAAATTATTTTTGTGTATTTTTGTATATTGTTTTATACAAATTTAGTTCATTTTATGTACGGATTTACATTATTTAGTGTGTGTTTTGTATATATATTTTTTTGCAAATTTACTTTATTTTATGTGCATTTTTGTACATATATTTTTATAGAAATTTGCGTTTTTGTATATGTTTTCTCATACAAATTTACATTATTTTATTGCTATTTTGTTTATTTATTTGGTACGAATTACATGATTATATGTGTATTTTGTACATATTTTTTATACGTATTTACATTACTTAATGTGTATTTTGTTTATATATTTTTAAACAAATCTACGTTATTATATGTATTTGTATAAATACTTTGATACAGATTTACATTATTTAATGTATTTTGTATGTACAATTCAATTCAAATTTAGCTTAATTTAGCTGTATTTTGTATATATTTTCATACAAATTTAATTACTTCTGTGTATTTTTGTATATAGTTTTATACAAATTTACGATATTTTATGTGTATTTTGTATATTTATATTTTTACAAATACACATTCTTTTACTGGTATTTTGTTTATTTATTTTGATACGATTTTTATGTATTTTTTGTATTCATTTTTTTATACGTATTTACTTTTTATGTGTATTATGTACATATTTTTATAGAAATCTACGTTATTTTATGTGTATTCGTATATATATTTTGAAACAAATTTACATTGTTTTATATGTATTTTGCATATCTATTTCAATACAATTTTGCAAATTTACTTTATTTTATGTGCATTTGTATATGTTTTCTCATACAAATTTACATTATTTTATTGCTATTTTGTTTATTTATTTTGATACAAATGAAAATAGATATACAAAATATACATAAAATAAATTAAATTTGTATTGAAATATATATACAAAATACATAAAATAATGTAAATTTGTATCAAAATATTTTAACAGATGCGCATAAAAGAACAAAAATTTGTTTTAAAATATACAAAATACACATTAAATAATGTAAATATGTATAAATTTGTATTGAAATAGATATGCAAAATACACATCAATAATGTAAATTTGTATCAAAATATATATACGAATACTCATAAAATAGAGAAAATTTCTATGAAAATATACATACAAAATAGATATACAAAATACACATATAACTAGTTAAATTTGTATTTAAATACATGTACAAAAAACACATAAAATAATGTAGATTTGTATGAAATGAAAACAAATACATTTTATATAAAATATATATACAAAATACACATAGAATAATGTAAAATCATACCAAATAAATACACAAAATATCAATAAAATAATGTAAATTTGTATGAAAATAAAGATGCAAAATACCCATAAAATAAAGCATATTTTTATAAAAATACATACACTAAAAAACACATAGATTAATCAAAATTGTATTAAAATTAATATACAAAATGCACATACAATAATGTAAATTTGTATTGAAAAAATATGCAAAATACACATAAAACAATGTAAATTTGTTTCAAAATATATATACGAATACACATAAAATAACGTAGATTTCTATAGAAATATATATACAAAATACACTTGAAATAATGTAAATACGTATAAAAATATATATACAAAATACACATTAAATAATGTTAATTCGTGTCAAATAAATAGAAAAAATATTTATAAAAGAATGTGTATTTGTATGAAAATAGATATACAAAATACACATAAAATAACCTAAATTTGTATAAAACTATATACAAAAATAAACAAAAATAATTTAAACTTGTATAAAAATAAATATACAAAAAACATAAAATTAGGTAAATTTGTATTGAAATACATACACAAAATACACATAAAATAATGTAAATTTGAATGAAAATATATAAACATATAGACTTAAAATAACGTAAATTTGTATCAAATATATATACAAAAAACACTTGAAATAATGTAAATATGTATAAAAAAATATATACAAAACACAAATAAAATAATGTAAAATCGTATCAAAATAAATACAGAAAATATTAATAAAATAATGTAAATTTGTATGAATATTTAAGATTCAAAATACCCATGTCATGTGTATTCGTATATATATTTTGAAACAAATTTACATTGTTTATATGTATTTTGCGTTTTTGCATCTATTTTTGTGTATTCTGTATTTATTTTTGTTATACATAGAATAATGTAAAATCGTATCAAAATAAGTACACAGAATATCAATAAAATAATTTAAATTTGTATGAAAACAAAGATGCAAAATACCCATAAGATAAAGCATTTTTTTTTTAAAATACATATACAAAAATACACATAGAATAATTAAATTTGTATTAAAATTAATATACAAAATGCACACATACAATAAGGTAAATTTGTATTGAAAAAAAACGCAAAATACAAATAAAACATTGTAAATTTGTTTCAAAATATATATACGAATACACATAAAATAACGTAGATTTCTATAGAAATATATATACAAAATACACATGAAATTATGTAAATACGTATAAAAATATATATATAAAATACAAATTAAGTAATCTAAATTCGTGTCAAAATAAATAAACAAAATATCATGAAAAGAATGTGTATTTGTATGAAAATAAATAATAGATAATAAATTTGTATGAAATATATATGGAAGATATACATTAAATAATGTATATATGTATAAACAAAAAATTAAAAAAAAGAAATAAAATAATGTAAGATCGTATCAAAATAAATACACAGAATATTAATAAAATAATGTAAATTTGTATGAAAATAAAGATGCAAAATTCCCATCAAATAGCGAATTTCTTATAAAAATATATATACCAAAACACACATAAAATATTCAAATTTTTATTGAAATAAATGTACAAAATGCACATACAATAAGGTAAACTTCTATTGAAAGAGCTATGCAAAAATACATATAAAACAAAGTAAATTTGTTTCAAAATATATATACGAATACACATAAAATAACGTAGATCTCTATAAAAATATATACACAAAATACACATAAAATTAGGCAAATACGTATAAAAAAATGTAAACAAAATACACATAAAATAATATAAATTCGAAACAAAATAAATAAACAAAATACCAATAAGAGAATGTGTATTTGTATAAATATAAATGTACAAAATACACATACAAAATAAACATAAAATAAGGTAAATTTGTAATGAAATATATGAACAAAATACACATAAAATAATGTAAATTTATATGAAAATATATATACAAATACACATAAAACACCATGAATTTGTATAAAATTATATATTCATAATAAATATTAAATAATGTAAATGCGTATAAAAATATATATAAAAAGTACATATAAAATAATGTAAATTCGTATCAATATAAATCAACAAAATACCAATAAAATAAAATATATTTGATTGAAAATAGATTTACAAAATACACATAACATAACTAAAATTTGTATTGAAATATATACAAAAATACATAAAAATAATTTGAGTTTGTATGAAAATAGATATTCAAAATACACATAAAAATAGGTAAATTTCTTTTGAAATATATATACAAAATACCCATAAACTATTGTAAATTTGTGTCAGAATATATAAACAAATACACATAAAATAACGTAAATTTGTTTGAAAAATATATACAAAATACACATAGAATAATGTCAAATCGTATCAAAATGAATGAGCAGAAAATCAATAAAATAACGTAAATTTGTATGAAAATAAAGATGCAAAATACCCATAAAATAAAGCATATTTTTATAAAAATACATATACAAAAATACACAAAGAATAATTAAATTTGTATTAAAATTAATATACAAAATGCATATACAATAAGGTAAATTTGTATTGAAAAAATATGCAAAAAACACATAAAAGTGTACATTTGTTTAAAAATCGATATACGAATACACATAATATAACGTAGATTTCTATAGAAAGATATATACAAAATACACATGAAATGATGTAAATACGTATAAAAATATATATACAAAATACACATTAAATAATTTAAATTCTCGTCAAAATAAATAAACAAAATATCAATAAAAGAATGTGTATTTGTATGAAAATAGATATACAAAATACTCATAAAATAACCTAAGTTTGTATAAAACTATATACAAAAATACACAAAAATAATTTAAATTTGTATGAAAATAAATATACAAAATACACATAAAATTATTTTGTATATCTATTTTATACAAATGTACGTAATTTTATGTGAATTTGTTTTCATTTCATACAAATTTACATTATTTTATGTTTGTTTTGTACAAATTTAACTAGTTACATATTTTTTTTAAATACATATACAAAAATACACATAGATTAATCAAATTTGTATTAAAATTAATATACAAAATACACATATAATAAGGTAAATTTGTATTGAAAAAATATGCAAAATACACATAAAACAATGTAAATTTGTTTCAAAATATATATACGAATACACATAAAATAATGCAGATTTCTATAGAAATATATACAAAATACACTTGAAATAATGTAAATACGTATAAAAATATATATACAAAATACACATTAAATAATGTTAATTCGTGTCAAAATAAATAAACAAAATTTCATGGAAAGACTGTGTATTTGTATGAAAATAGATATACAAAATACACATAAAATAACCTAAATTTGTATAAAACTATAAACAAAAATACACAAAAATAATCTAAACTTGTATGAAAATAAATATACAAAAAACATATAAAATTAGGTAAATTTGTGTTGAAATACATATACAAAATACACATAAAATAATGTATATTTGAATGAAAAAATATAAACATATAGACTTAAAATAACGTAAATTTGTATCAAATATATATACAAAAAACACATTAAATAATGTAAATATGTATAAAAAAAATATATACAAAACACAAATAAAATAATGTAAAATCGTATCAAAATAAATACAGAAAATATTAATAAAATAATGTAAATTTGTATGAAAATTAAGATGCAAAATACCCATAAAATAACGCATTTTTTATAAAAAATATATATACGAAAAAACATAAAATATTTGGTTTTGTATTAAAATAAATAGATATACAAAATACACAGAAAATAAGCTATATTTGAATTGAAATATATATACTAAATACATAAAATAATGTAAATTTGTATCAAAATACCTATACAAATACACATATAATAACGTAAATTTGTATAAAAATATATAATCAAAATACACATTAAATAATGTAAATACGTATAAAAAAAATGTAAAAAATACACATATAATCATGTAATTCGTATCAAAATAAATAGACAAAATACCAATAAAATAATGTAAATTTCTATTAGAAAACATATACAAAATACACATAAATAACGCAAATATCAATAAAAATAAATATAATATAATATATTTTTATACATATTTAAATTATTTAATGTATAGTTGTATATATATATATATATATATATATATATCTATATATATATATATATATATATATATATATATATATATATATATATATATATATATATATATATATATATATATATATATATATATATATATATATATATATATATATTTTATGCAAATTTACGTGATTTTATATGTATTTGTTTATACATTTTCATACAAATTTACATTATTTTATGTGAGTTTTGTATATGTATTTCAATACAAATTTGCCTAACTTTATGTGTATTTTGAATATCTATTTTCAAACAAATTTAAATTATTTTTGTGTATTTTTGTATATATTTTTATACAAATTCTAGTTATTTTATTTGTTTTTTGTATATATTTTCCTACATATATACATTCTTTTATTGGAATTTTGTGTATTTAATTTTTTACGAATTTACATTATTTATGTGTATTTTGTATATATATTTTTCTACGTATTTAAACTATTTTATGTGTATTTTATATATACATTTTCATAAAAATTTACGTTATTTTATTCGTATATATTTTGAAACATTTTATACAAATTCATGTTATTTTATCTGTATTTGTATATATATTTTCATACAAATTTATATTATTTTATGTGTATTCTTACATATATTTTATTACAAATTTACCTTATTTTATGTTTATTTTGTATATTTATTTCATTCAATTTTAAATTATTTATTGTGTATATTTGTATTTGTATTTAGGTTATTTTATGTGTGTTTTCTATATATATTTTCATCCAAAATTACATTATTTTATTGTTATTTTCTTAATTTAACTCGATACGAGCTTAGATTATTTCATAGGTATTTTGTATACATATTTTTATACTCATTTACATTATCTAATGTGTGTTTTGTATATATTTTTTTATGCAAACTAATTTTATGTGCATTTTTGTACATATATTTTTATAGAAACTTAAAACGTTATTTTATGTGTATTTTGTATATGTTTTCTCATACAAATTTACATTATTTAATTAGTTTTCTGTTTATTTATTTTGATACGAATGACTTGATTATTGGTGTATTTTGTAAATATTATTTTATACGTATTTACATTACTTAATGTGTATTTTGTTTATATATTTTTTTTACAAATTTACGTTATTATATGTGTATTTGTTAAAAATATTTTGAAACGAATTTACTTTATTTTATTTATTTTGTATATATATTTCAATTCAAATTTAGCTTATTTTGTGTGTATTTTGTATATCTATTTTCATGCAAATTTAATTACTTCTGTGTATTTTTGTATATAGTTTTATACAAATTTACGTTATTTTATGTGCATTTTGTATATTTATATTGATACAAATACACATTCTCTTATTGGTATTTTGTTTATTTATATTTATACGAATTTACATTATTTTATGTGTATTTTGTATACATTTTTGATTCGTATTTACTTAATTTTATTTGTATTTTGTATATATATATTTATAGAAATCTACGTTATTTTATGAGTATTCGTATATATATTTTGAAACAAATTTACAGTGTTTTATATGTTTTTTGCATATCTATTTCAATACAAATTTACCTTATTGTATGTGCATTTTGTATATTTATTTTAATACAAATTCAAATATTTTATGTGTATTTTGGTATATATAATTTTATAAAAAATGCGTTATTTTATAGGTGTTTTGCATCTTAGTTTTCATACAAATGTACATTATTTTATTAATATTCTGTGATACGATTTTATATTATACTATTTGTGTTTTGTATATATTTTTTTATACATATTTTCATTATTTAATGTGTATTTTTTATATATATTTTATACAAGTTAACGCCATTTTAAGTGTATTTGTTTATATAATTTCATTCAAATTTACATTATTTTAAGTTTATTTTGTATATGTATTTCAATACAAATTTACCTAATTTTATGTGTATTTTGTATATTTATTTTCATACAAATTTAAATTATTTTTGTGTTTTTTTGTATATACATATAGAGTAAATTTCTATGAAAAGATATATTCAAAATACATATAAAATTATGTAAATAAGTATAAAAATATATATCATATACACCTAAAAAATGAAAATTCGTATCAAAATAATTAAACAAAATTCTGATAAAAGAACGGATATTTGTAGGAAAATAAATATACAAAATACATATAAAATTACGAAAATTTGAATAAAAATATATACAAAAAAAGAAAAAAATAAATTTAAATTTGTATGAAAATAGATATACAAAATACACATATAATTAGTTAAATTTGTATTTAAATACATGTACAAAATACACATAAAATAATGTAAATTTGTATGAAATGAAAACAACTTCACATAAAATAACGTACATTTGTATAAAATAGATATACAAAATATACATAGAATAATGTAAAATCGTATCAAAATAAATACACAGAATATCAATAAAATAATGTAATTTTGTATGAAAATAAAGATGCAAAATACCCATAAAATAAAGCATATTTTTTTAAAAATACATATACAAGAATACACATGGAATAATTAAATTTGTATTAAAATTAATATACAAAATGCACGTACAATAAGGGAAATTTGTATTGAGAAAATATACAAAATGCACATTAAACAATGTATATTTGTTTCAAAATATATATACGAATACACATAAAATAACGTATATTTCTATAGAAATATATATAAAAAACACATGAAATGACGTAAATACGTACAAAAATATATATACACAATACACATTAAATAATATAAATTCGCATCAAAATAAATAAACAAAATATCAATAAAAGAATGTGTATTTGTATGAAAATAGATATACAAAATACACATAAAATATTGTAAATTTGTATAAAACTCTATTAAAAAAATACACAAAAATAATTTAAATTTGTATAAAAATATATATACAAAATACACATAAAACTAGTTGAATTTCTATTGAAATACATATACAAAATACACATAAAATAATGTAATTTTGAATGAAAATATATAAACAAATACACTTAAAATAACGTAAATTTGTATGAAATATATATAGAAAATACACATTAAATAATGTAAATATGTATAAAAAAATATATACAAAACACAAATAGAATAATGTAAAATAGTATCAAAATAAATACACAGAATATTAATAAAATAATGTAAATTTGTATGAAAATAAAGACGCAAAATACCCATAAAACAACGCATTTTTCATGAAAAGATATATACCAAAATACACATAAAATATTTAAAGTTATATTACAATAAATATACAAAATGCACATACAATAAGGTAAATTTGTATTGAAATAGATATGCAAAATACACATAAAACAATGTAAATTTGTTTCAAAATATATATACGAATACACATAAAATAACGTAGATTTCTATAAAAATATATATACAAAATACAAATAAAATGAAGTAAATACGTATAAGAAAATCTATACAAAATACACATAAAATAATGTAAACTCGTATCAAAATAAATAAACTAAATGAGATTAAAAGAATGTTTACTTGTATAAATATAAATATACAAAATACACATAAAATAACGTAAAATTGTATAAAACTATATACAAAAATAAACAAAAATAATTAAATTTGTATGAAAATAGATATACAAAAGACACATAAAATAAGCTAAATTTGAATTGAAATAAATATAGAAAATACATAAAATAATGTAAATTTGTATCAAAAAATATATTCAAATACACATATATTAAAATTAATATACAAAATGCGTATATAATAAGGTAAATTTGTATTGAAAAAATATGCAACATACACGTTTACTCATACAAATTTATATTATTTTATTGGTATTTTGTTTATTTATTTTGATACGAATTACATGATTATATGTGTATTTTGTACTTATTTTTTTATACGTATTTACATTATTTAATGTGTATTTTGTTTATATATTTTCATACAAATTTACGTTATTATATGTGTATTTCTATAAATATTTTGATACAAATTTACTTTATTTCATGTATTTTGTATATATATTTCAATTCAAATTTAGCTTATTTCGTGTGTATTTTGTATATATTTTCATACAAATTTAATTACTTCTGTGTATTTTTGTATATAGTTTTATATAAATTTACGTTATTTTATGTGTATTTTTTATATTTATATTCATACAAATACACATTCTTTTATTGGTATTTTGTTTATTTATTTTGATACGAATTTACATTATGTTATGTGTATTTTGTATACATTCTTATATACGTATTTACTTCATTTTATGTGTATTTTGTATATATATTTTTATAGAAATCTACGTTATTTTATGTGTATTCGTATATATATTTTGAAACAAATTTAAATTGTTTTATATGTATTTTGCATATCTATTTCAATACAAATTTACCTTATTGTATGTGTTTTTTGTATATTTATTTTAATACAAATTTAATTTTTTGATGTGTATTTTGGTATATATATTTTTAAAAATGCGTTATTTTATGGGTATTTTGCTTCTTTATTTTCATACAAATTTACATTATTTTATTAATATTCTGTGTATTTATTTTGATACGATTTTACATTATTCTATTTTTGTTTTGTACATATTTTTTTATACAAATTTACGTTATTTTAAGTGTATTTGTTTATGTATTTTCATTCAAATTTACATTATTTTATGTGTATTTTGTGTATGTATTTCAATACAAATTTACATAATTTTATGTGTATTTTGTATATTTATTTTCATACAAATTTAAAATATTTTTGTGTATTTTTGTATATAGTTTGATACAAATTTAGGTTATTTTATGTGTATTTTGTATATCTATTTTCATACAAATACACATTCTTTTATTGATATTTTGTTTATTTATTCTGACGCGAATTTACATTATTTATTGAGTATTTTGTATATATATATTTTTATACGTATTTACTTCATTTCATGTGTATTTTGTATAGTTTTAAACAAATTTATATTATTTAATGTGTATTTTGTATATATATATTTATACAAATACACATTCTTTTATTGGTATTTTGTTGATTTATTTTGATACTAATTTACATTATTTTATGTGTATTTTGTATACATTTTTTATACGTATTTACTTAATTTTATGAGTATTTTGTATATATATTTTTATAGAAATCTACATTATTTCATGTGTATTCGTATATATATTTTGAAACAAATTTACATTGTTTATATGTATTTTGCATATCTATTTTTGTGTATGTATTTATTTTTGTTATACATAGAATAATGTAAAATCGTATCAAAATAAGTACACAGAATATCAATAAAATAATTTAAATTTGTATGAAAATAAAGATGCAAAATACCCATAAGATAAAGCATATTTTTTTTAAAAATACATATACAAAAATACACATAGAATAATTAAATTTATATTAAAATTAATATACAAAATGCACACATACAATAAGGTAAATTTGTATTGAAAAAAAAAACGCAAAATACAAATTAAACAGTGTAAATTTGTTTCAAAATATATATACGAATACACATAAAATAACGTAGATTTCTATAGAAATATATATACAAAATACACATGAAATTATGTAAATACGTATAAAAATATATATATAAAATACATATTAATTAATGTAAATTCGTGACAAAATAAATAAACAAAATATCATGAAAAGAATGTGTATTTGTATGAAAATAAATAATAGATAATGAATTTGTATGTAATATATATGCAAGATACATTTAAATAATGTAAATATGTATAAAAAAAATATATACAAAAACAAATAGAATAATGTAAAATCGTATCAAAATAAATACACCGAATATTAATAAAATAATTTAAATTTGTATGAAAATAAAGATGCAAAATTCCCATCAAATAGCGCATTTCTTATAAAAACATATATACCAAAATACACATAAAATATTTAAATTTGTATTGAAATAAATATACAAAATGCACATACAATAAGGTAAACTTCTATTGAAAGAAATATGCAAAAATACATATAAAACAATGTAAATTTGTTTCAAAATATATATACGAATACACACAAAATAACGTAGATTTCTATAAAAATATATATAAAAAATACACATAAAATTAAGTAAATACGTATAAAAAAATGTAAACAAAATACACATAAAATAATGTAAATTCGAAACAAAATAAATAAACAAAATACCAATAAAAGAATGTATATCTATTTATTTTAATACAAAATCAAATATTTTATGTTTTTTCGTATATATATTATTATAAAAAAATGTGTTATTTTATGGGTATTTTGCATCTTAATTTTCATACAAATTTACATTATTTTATTAATATTTTCTGTATTTATTTTGATACGATTTTACATTATTTTATTTATGTTTTGTATATATTTTTTTATACATATTTACATTATTTAATGTGTTTTTTGTATATATATTTGATACATATTTACGTTATTTTAAGTTATTTTATGTGTATTTGTTTATATATTTTGACACAAATTTATAATATTTTATGGGTATTTTGTATATATAGTTCAAAAGAAATTTACCTAGTTTTATATGCATTTTGAATATCTATTTTCATACAAACTCAAATTATTTTTATGTATTTTTGTATATATTTCAATACAAATTTTAGTTATGTTATGTGTATTTTGTAAATCTATTTTCATTAAAATATATATAATTTTATTGGTATTTTGTTGATTTATATTGATACGAATTTATATTATTTTATATGTACTTTGTATATATATTTTTATACGCATTTACATTATTTAATATTTATTTTGAATATATAATTTTATACAAATTCATGGTATTTTATGTGTATTTGTATATATATTTTCATATAAATTTACATTATTTTATGTGTATTTTGTACATATATTTCATTACAAATTTACCTTATTTTATGTTTATTTTGTATGTGTATTTTGTACATTTATATTTATACAAATACACATTCTTTTATTGGTATTTTGTTTATTTATTCTGTTTCGAGTTTACATTATTTTATGTGTATTTTGTTTACATTTTTTTATACGTATTTACTTAATTTTATGTGTATTTTGTATATATATTTTTATAGAAATCTACGTTATTTTATGTGTATTCGTATATATATTTTGAAACAAATTTACATTGTTTTATATGTATTTTTGCATATCTCTTTCAATAGAAGTTTACCTTATTGTATGTGCATTTTGTATATTTATTTCAATACAAATTTAAATATTTTATGTGTATACATGTACAAAAAATACATAAAATAATGTAGATTTGTATGAAATGAAAACAAATACATTTTATATAAAATATATATACAAAATACACATAGAATAATGTAAAATCATATTAAAATAAATACACAGAATATCAATAAAATAATGTAAATTTGTATGAAAATAAAGATGCAAAATACCCATAAAATAAAGCATATTTTTATAAAAATACGTATACAAAAATACACACAGATTAATCAAATTTGTATTTAAATTAATATACAAAATGCACATACAATAGGTAAATTTGTATTGAAAAAATATGCAAAATACACATAAAACAATGTAAATTTGTTTCAAAATATATATACGAATACACATA
Source organism: Eriocheir sinensis (assembly GCF_024679095.1). Taxonomy (NCBI): domain Eukaryota; kingdom Metazoa; phylum Arthropoda; class Malacostraca; order Decapoda; family Varunidae; genus Eriocheir; species Eriocheir sinensis. Next base: position 8,216,479 of record NC_066515.1, on the reverse strand, counting down.
AAATAACGCAGATTTCTATAGAAATATATATACAAAATACACTTGAAATATGTAAATACGTATAAAAATATATATACAAAATACACATTAAATAATGTTAATTCGTGTCAAAATAAATAAACAAAATATCATGAAAAGAATGTGTATTTGTTTGAAAATAGATATACAAAATACACATAAAATAACCTAAATTTGTATAAAACAATAAACAAAAATACACAAAAATAATTTAAACTTGTATCAAAATAAATATACAAAAAACATATAAAATTAGGTAAATTTGTATTGAAATACATATATAAAATACACATAAAATAATGTAAATTTAAATGAAAATATATAAACATATAGACTTAAAATAACGTAAATTTGTATCAAATATATATACAAAAAACACATTAAATAATGTAAATATGTATAAAAAAATAAATACTAAACACAAATAAAATAATGTAAAATCGTATCAAAATAAATACAGAAAATATTAATAAAATAATGTAAATTTGTATGAAAATTAAGATGCAAAATACCCATAAAATAACGCATTTTTTATGAAAGTATATATACGAAAAAACATAAAATATTTGATTTTTTATTAAAATAAATAGATATACAAAATACACATAGAATAATGTAAAATCGTATCAAAATAAATACACAGAATATCAATGAAATAATGTAATTTTGTATGAAAATAAAGATGCAAAATACCCATAAAATAAAGCATATTTTTTAAAAAATACATGTACAAAAATACACATAGAATAATTAAATTTGTATTAAAATTAATATACAAAATGCACGTACAATAAGGTAAATTTGTATTGAAAAAATATACAAAATGCACATTAAAGCGTAAATTTGTTTAAAAATCTATATAAGAATACACATAAAATAACGTAGATTTCTATAGAAATATATATACAAAATACACATGAAATGATGTAAATACGTATAAAAATATATATATACAAAATACACATTAAATAATTTAAATTCTCCTCAAAATAAATAAACAAAATATCAATAAAAGAATGTGTATTTGTATGAAAATAGATATAAAAAATACTCATAAAATAACCTAAGTTTGTATAAAACTATATACAAAAATACACAAAAATAATTTAAATTTGTATGAAAATAAATATACAAAATACACATAAAATTAGGTAAATTTGTATTGATATAGATATACAAAATACACATAAAATAATGTAAATTTGAATGAAAATATATAAACATATACACTTAAAATAACGTAAATTGGTATCATATATATATACAAAATACTAATTAAATAATGCAAATATGTATAAAAAGTATATACAAAACAGAAATAGAATAATGTAAAATCGTATCAAAATAACTACACAGAATATTAATTAAATAATGTAAATTTGTATGAAAATAAAGATGCAAAATAGCCATAAAATAACGCATTTTTTATAAAAATATATATACCAAAATACACATAAAATATTAAAATTTGTATTAAAATAAATATAAAAAATGCACATACTGTAAGGTAAATTTGTATTGAAATAGATATGCAAAATACATATAAAACAATGTAAATTTGTTTCAAAATATATATACGAATACACATAAAATAACGTTGATTTCTATAAAAATATATACAAAATACACATAAAATGAAGTAAATACGTATTAAAAAATGAATACAAAATACACATAAAAATCGTATCAAAATAAATAAACAAAATACCAGTAAAAGAATGTGTATTTGAATAAATATAAATATATAAAATACACATAAAATATCGTAAATTTATATAAAACTATATACAAAAATACACAGAACAAATACACATTCTTTTATTGGTATTTTGTTTATTTATTTTGTTTCGAATTTATATAATTTTATGTGTATTTTGTTTACATTTTTTTATACGTATTTACCTAATTTTATGTGTATTTTGTATATATATTTTTATAGAAATCTACGTTATTTTATGTGTATTCGTATATATATTTTTAAACAAATTTACAGTTTTTTATATGTATTTTTGCATAACTCTTTCAACAGAAGTTTACCTTATTGTATGTGCATTTTGTATATTTATTTCAATACAAATTTAAATATTTTATGTGTATTTTGGAATATATATTTTTATAAGAAATGCTCTATTTGATGGGAATTTTGCATCTTTATTTTCATACAAATTTACATTATTTTATTAATATTCGGTGTATTTATTTTGATACGATTTTACATTATTCTATTTGTTTTTTGTATATATATTTTTTTATACATATTTACATTATTTAATGTGTATCTTGCATATATATTACATACAAATTTATTATCTATTATTTATTTTCATACAAATACACATTCTTTTCATGATATTTTGTTTATTTATTTTGTCACGAATTTACATTACTTAATATGTATTTTATATATATATATTTTTATACGTATTTACATAATTTTTATGTGTATTTTGTATATATATTTCTATAGAAATATGCGTTATTTTATGTGTATTCGTATATATATTTTGAAACAAATTTACTTTGTTTTATATGTATTTTTGAATATCTCTTTCAATACATATTTACCTTACTGTATATGCTTTTTGTATATTTATTTCAATACAAATTTAAATATTTTATGTGTATTTTGGTATATATATTTTTATAAAAAATGCGCTATTTTATGGGAATTTTGCATCTTTCTTTTCATACAAATTTACATTATTTTATTGATATTCTGTGTATTTATATTGATAGGATTTTACATTATTCTATTTCTTTTTTGTAAATATTTTTTTATACACATTTACATTATTTAATGTGTATCTTCCATATATATTTTATACAAATTTACGTTATTTTAAGTGTATATGTTTATATATTTTAATTCAAATTTACATTATTCTATGTGTATTTTGTATATGTATTTCAATACAAGTTTACCTAATTTTATGTGTATTTTGTATATTTCTTTTCATACAAATTTTAAATATTTTTGTGTATTTTTGTATATAGTTTTATACAAATTTAGGTTATTTTATGTACGCATTTACTTTAATGTGTGTTTTGTATATATATTTTTATGCAAATTTACTTTATTTTAGGTGCATTTTTGTACATATATTTTTTTAGAAATTTGCGTTATTTTATGTGTATTTGTATATATTTTCTCATACAAATTTACATTATTTGATTGCTATTTTGTTGATTTATTTTGATACGAATGAAAATAAATATGCAAAATATACATAAAATAAACTAAATTTGTATTGAAATATATATACAAAATACATAAAATAATGTAAATTTGTATCAAAATATTTTAACAGATGCACATAAAATAACGTAAATTTGTTTTAAAATATACAATATACACATTAAATAATGTAAATATGTGTAAAAAAATATATACAAAAAACAAATAGAATAATGTAAAATCGTATTAAAATAAATACACAGAATATTAATAAAACAATGTAAATTTGTATGAAAATAAAGATGCAAAATACCCATTAAATAACGCATTTTTTATAAAAATATATATACCAAAATACACATGAAAAAATTAATTTGTATTTAAATAAATATACAAAATACACATACAATAAGGTAAATCTGAATTGAAATAGATATGCAAAATACATATAAAACAATGTAAATTTGTTTCAAAATATATATACGAATACACATAAAATAACGTATATTTGTATAAAAATATATATACAAAATACACATAAAATGAAGTAAATACGTATAAGAAAATGTATACAAAGTACACATAAAATAATGTAAATTCGTATCAAAATAAATAAACAAAATACCAATAAAAGAATGTGTATTTGTATAAATATAAATATACAAAATACACATAAAATAACGTAAATTTGTATAAAACTATACAAAAATACACAGAAGTAATTAAATTCGTATGAAAATAGATATACAAAATACCGATAAAATAAGCTAAATTTGAATTGAAATGTATATACAAAATATAATATTTTATGTGTATATTTGTATTTGTATTTAGGTTATTTTATGTGTATTTTGTATATATATTTTTATCCAAAATTTCATTATTTTATTGGTATTTTCTTAATTTAATTCGATACGAATTTAGATTATTTCATAGGTATTTTTTATACATATTTTTATACTCATTTACATTATCTAATGTGTGTTTTGTAATATATTTTTATGCAAATTTATTTTATGTTCATTTTTGTACATATATTTTTATAGAAATTTGCGTTATTTTATGTATATAGTTTTATATAAATTTACGTTATTTTATGTGCATTTTGTATATTTATATTTATACAAATACACATTCTTTTATTGGTATATTGTTTATTTACATTTATACGAATTTACATTATTTTATGTGTATTTTGTATACATTTTTTATACGTATTTACTTTATTTTATATGTATTTCGTATATGTATTTTTATAGAAATCTACGTTATTTTATGTGTATTCGTATATATAATTTGAAACAAATTTACATTATTTTATATGTGTTTTGCATATCTAATTCAATACAAATTTACCTTATTGTATGTGCATTTTGTATATTTATATAATGTAAAATCATATCAAAATAAATACACAGAATACCAATAAAATAATGTAAATTTGTATGAAAATAAAGATGCAAAATACCCATAAAATAAAGCATATTTTTATAAAAATTCATATACAAAAATACACATAGATTAATCAAATTTGTATTAGAATTAATATTCAAAATGCACATACAATAAGGTAAATTTGTATTGAAAAAATATGCAAAATACACATAAAATAATGTAAATTTGTTTCAAAATATATATACGAATACACATAAAATAACGCAGATTTCTATAGAAATATATATACAAAATACACTTGAAATAATGTAAATACGTATAAAAAATATATATACAAAATACACATTAAATAATGTTAATTCGTGTCAAAATAAATAAACAAAATATCATGAAAAGAATGTGTATTTGTATGAAAAAAGATATACAAAATACACAGTATGTGTATTTTGTATATTTATTTTAACAAAAATTTAATTATTTTATGTGTACTTTGTATACATTTTCTTATACGTATTTACTTCATTTAATGTGTATTTTGTATATATATTTTTATAGTAATCTACGTTATTTTATGTGTATTGGTATATATAATTTGAAGGAAATTTACATTGTTTTATATATATTTAGCATATCTATTTCAATATAAATCTACCTTATTGTATGTGCATTTTGTATATTTATTGTAAGACAAATTTAAATATTTTATTATTTTGGTATATATATTTTAATAAAAAGAGTTTTATATCAATTTAAAATATTTTATGTGTATTTTGTATATCTATTTTCATACAAATACACATTTTTTATTGATATTTTGTTTATTTACTTTGACGCGATTTCACATTATTTAATGTGTATTGTGTATATATATTTTTATACGTATTTACGTCATTTCATGTGTATTTTGTATATATATTTCTATAGAAATATATGTTATTTTATGTGTATTCGTATATATATTTTGAAACAAATATACATTGTTTTATGTGCATTTTGCATATTTTTTCAATATAAATTTACCTTATTGTACGTGCATTTTGTATATTAATTTTAATACAAATTTAATTATTCTATGTGTATTTTTGTATATGTATTTTCATAAAAAAAATGCTTTATTTTATGGGTATTTTGCATCTTTATTTTCATACAAATTTACCTTATTTTATTGATATTCTGTGTATTTATTTTGATACGATTTTACATTATTCTATGTATATTTTGTATATATATTTCATACAAATGAACGTAATTTTATGTGAATTTGTTTTCATTTCATAAAAATTTACATAATTTTATATGTATTTTGTACATGTATTTAAATACAAATTTAACTAATTATATGTGTATTATGTATATCTATTTTCATACAAATTGAAATTAATTTTGTGTATTTTAGTATATATTTTTATTAAAATTTTCGTAATTTTATGTGAATTTTGTATATTTATTTTCCTACATATATACGTTCTTTTATCGGAATTTTGTTTATTTATTTTGATACGAATTTTCATTACTTTAGGTGTATTTGATATATATATTTTTATACTTATTTACATAATTTTATATGTATTTTGAATATATATTTTCATAGAAATTTATTCTATTTTATGTGTATTCGTATATATATTTTGATACAAATTTACATTATTTATGTGTATGTGTGTGCATACCTATTTCAATACAAATTTTCTTTATTGTATGTGCCTTTTGTATATTTATTTTGATGCAAATTTAATTATTTTATGTGTATTTTTGTATATATATTTTTAAACAAATATGCGTTATTATATGGGTATTTTGCATCTTTATTTTCATACAAATTTACAATATTTTATTGATTGTCTGTTTATTTATTTTGATACGATTTTACGTTATTCTGTGTATTTTGTATATATATTTTTAGACATATTTACATTATTTAATGTATATTTTGTACATATATTTTATGGAAATTTACGTTATCTTATGTGTATTTGTTTATATATTTTCATACAAATTTACATTATTTTATGTGTATTTTGTATATATATTTCAATAAAAATTTGCCTAATTTCATTTGTATTTTGCATATCTATTTTCAAACAAATTTAAATTATTTTTTGTGTATTTTTGTATTATTTTTATACAATTTTTTTTTATTTGTACTTTGTATATATATTTTCCTACACAGATACATTCTTTTAGAGGAAATTTTGTTTATTTATTTTGATACGAATTTACATTATTTTATGTGCATTTTGTATATATATTTTCATAAAAATTTACGTAATTTTATTGTGTGTATTCGTATATATTTTGATAAAAATTTTCATTATTTTATGTGTTTTTTGTATATCTATTTCAATAAAAATCTACCTTATTGTATGTGTATTTTGTATATTTATTTTAATACAAATTTAATTATTTTATGTGTATTTTTGTATATATATATTTTTAAATATGAGATATTTTATGGGTATTTTTGCATCTTTAATTTTATAAATTTTTATATTACGTTCATATCTTTTATACGTATTTACATTATTTAATGTGTATTTTGTTTATATATTTTTATACAAATTTACGTTATTATATGTGTATTTGAATATATATTTTGATACAAATTTACACTATTTTATGTATTTTCTATATTTATTTCAATTCAAATTTAGCTTCTTTTATGTGTCTTTTGTATATCTATTTTCATACAAATTTAATTATTTTTGTTTATTTTTGTATTAAGTTTTATACAATTTTACGTTAATTTATGTGTATTTTGTATATTTATATTTATGCAAGTAAACATTCTTTTATTGGCATTTAGTTTATTTATTTTGATACGAATTTACATTATTTTATGTGTATTTTGTATACATTTTCTTATACGTATTTACTTCATTTTATGAGTATTTTGTATATATATTTTATAGAAATCTACGTTATTTTATGTGTATTCGTATGTATATTTTGACACAAATTTACATTGTTTTATATGTATTTTGCATATCTATTTCAATACAAATTTTCCTTATTGTATGTGCATTTTGTATATTTATTGTAATACAAATTTAAATATTTTATGTGCATTTTGGTATATATATTTTCATAAAAAATGCGTTGTTTTATGGGTATTTTGCATCTTTATTTTCAAACAAATTTACATTATTTTATTAATATTCTGTGTATTTATTTTGATACTATTTTACATTATTCTATTTGAGTTTTGTATATATTTTTTTATACATATTTACATTATTTAATGTGTATTTTCTATATATATTTCATACAAATTTTCGTTATTTTAAGTGTATTTGTTTATATATTTTTATTCAAATTTATATTATTTTATGTGTATTTTGTATATGTATTTCAATAGAAATTTACCTAATTTCATTTGTATTTTGTATATATATTTTATACAAATTTAAATTATTTTTTGTGTATTTTTGTATAGAGTTTTATTCAAATTTACAATATTTTATGTGTATTTTGTATATCTATTTTCATACAAATACACATTCTTTTATTGATATTTTGTTTATTTATTTTGATGCGAATTTACATAATTTAATGTGTATTGTGTATATATATTTTTATACGTATTTACGTCATTTCATGTGTATTTTGTATATATATTTCTATAGAAATATACGTTATTTTATATGTATTCTTATATATATTTTGAAACAAATATACATTGTTTTATGTGCATTTTGCATATTTTTTCAATACAAATTTACCTTATTGTACGTGCATTTTGTATATCAATTTTATTACAAATTTAGCTATTCTATGTGTATTTTTGTATATGTATTTTTATAAAAATGTGCTTTATTTTATGGGTATTTTGCATCTTTATTTTCATACAAAATTACATTATTTTATTGATATGCTGTGTATTTATTTTGATACGATTTTACATTATTCTATGTATATTTTTTATATCTATTTTATACCAATGTACGTTATTTTATGTGAATTTGTTTTCATTTCATACAAATTTACATTATTTTATGTGAATTTTGTACATGTATTTAAATACAAATTTAACTAATTATATATGTATTTTGTATATCTATTTTCATACAAATTCAAATTAATTTTGTGTATTTTTGTATATATTTTTATTCAAATTTTCGTAATTTTATGTGTATTTTATATATTTATTTTCCGACAAATATACGTTCTTTTATCGGAATTTTATTTATTTATTTTGATACGAATTTTCATTTTTTTTTGGTGTATTTGATATATATATTTTTATACTTATTTACATAATTTCATATGTATTTTGAATATATATTTTCATAGAAATTTACTCTATATGTATATGTATAGAAAATACACATGAAATAATCTAAATTCGTATCGAAATAAATGAACAAAATACCGATAAAATAATGTAATTTTGAATGAAAATATATATAGAAAATACACATAAAATAACGTAAATACAAATAAATATATATACATAAAATGATTTGAATTTGAATGAAAATAGTTATAAAAATAAACTTAAAATAAGGCAAATTTATAATGAAATATATATACAAAATACACATAAAATAATGTAGATTTGTTTCAAAATATATATACGAATACACACAAAATAACATAGATTTCTATAGAAATATATATTCAAAATACACATGAAATGTTTTAAATACGTATAAAAATATATATACAAAATACACATTAAATAATGTAAATTCGTGTCAAAATAAATAATTAAAATATCAATAAAAGAATGTGTATTTGTATGAAAATACATATACAAAATACACATAAAATAACGTAAATTTGTATAAAACTATATATAAAAATATACAAACATAAGTTAAATTTGTATGAAAATAAATATACAAAATACTCATAAAATTAGGTAAATTTGTAAAGAAATACATATACAAAATACACATAAAATAATGTAAATTTGAATGAAAATATATAAACAAATACACTTAAATTAACATAAATTTGTATAAAATATATATAAAAAATACTCATTAAATAATGTAAATATGTATAAAAAAATATATATATATATATATATACAAAACACAAATAGAATAATGTAAAATCGTATTAAAATAAATACACAGAATGTAAATAAAATAATGTAAATTTATATGAAAATAAAGATGCAAAATACCCATAAAATAACGCATTTTTTATAAATATAAAAAATACACATGAAAGGATATAAATATGTATAAAAATATATATGCAAAATACACATTAAATAATGTAAATTCACGTCAAAATAAATAAACAAAATGTCAATAAAAGAATGTGTATTTGTATGAAAATAAATATACAAAATCCACATAAGATAACATAAATTTGAATAAAACTATATACAAAAATACACAAAAATAATTTAAATTTGTATGAAAATAAATATACAAAATACACATAAAATTAGGTAAATTTTTATAGAAATACATATACAAAATACACATAAAATACTGTAAATTTGAATGAAAATACATAAACAAATACACTTAAAATAACGTAAATTTGAATAAAAAAATATATACAAAACACAAATAGAATAATGTAAAATCGTATCAAAATAAATACACAGAATATTAATAAAATAATGTAAATTTGTATGAAAATAAAGAAGCAAAATACCAATAAAATAACGCTTTTATTTTTTTAAATACATATACAAAAATACTCATAAAAAAATTTATTTGTATTAAAATAGATATACAAAATACACATACAATAAGGTAAATCTGTATTGAAATAGATAAGCAAAATACATATAAAACCATGTAAATTTGTTTCAAAATATATATACGAATACACATAAAATAACGTAAATTTGTTTAAAAATATATATACAAAATACACATAAAATGAAGTAAATACGTATAAGAAAATGTATACAAAATATACATAAAATAATGTAAATTCGTATCAAAATAAATAAACAAAATACCAATAAAAGAATGTGTATTTGTATAAATATAAATATACAAAATACACATCAAATAACGTAAATTTGTATAAAACTATATACAAAAATACACAGAAGTAATTAAATTCGTATGAAAATAGATATACAAAATACAGATAAAAATAAGCTAAATTTGAATTGAAATGTATATACAAAATACATAAAATAATGTAGATTTGTATCAAAATATTTATAAAAATACCCATAAAATAGCGCATTTTTTTTATTTATAAAAATATATATACCAAAACACACATCAAAAAATTAAATTTGTATTAAAATAAATATACAAAAATCACATTCAATAAGGTAAATTTGTATTGAAATAGATATGCAAAATACATATAAAACAATGTAAATTTGTTTAAAAATATATATACGAATACACATAAAATAACGTAGATTTCTATAAAAATATATATACAAAATACACATAAAAAGAAGTAAATAAATATAAAATGTATACAAAATACACATAAAATAATGTAAATTCGTATCAAAATAAATATACAAAATACCAATAAAAGAATGTGTATTTATAAATATAAATATACAAAATACACATAAACTAACGAAAATTTATATACAACTATCTACAAAAATAAAAAGAAGTAGTTTAATTTGTATGAAACTAGATATACAAAATAAGGTAAAGTCGTTACAAATTCAAAACAAAATTCAGATAAAAAAAAAATATTTGTAGAAAAATAAATATACAAAATACATTAAATAACGAAAATTTGTATGAAAATATATAAAAATAAACAAAATAATTTCAATTTGTATGAAATAAATATACAAAATACACATGTATTTTGTATATCTATTTTCACACAAATGTAATTACTTTGTGCATTTTGCATATAGTTTTAAATAAATTTACGTTATTTTATTTGTATTTTGTAAATTTATATATATACAATACACTTTCTTTTATTAGTATTTTGTTTATTTATTTTGATACAAGTTTACATTATTTTATGTGTATTTTGTATACCTTTTTTTATACGTATTTACTTCATTTTATGTGTATTTGTATATTTATTTTCATAGAAATCTACGCTATTTTATGTGTATTCGTATATATATTTTAAAAATTTACATGGTTTTATGTATTTTGCATATCTATTTCAATACAAATTTACCTTATTGTATGTGCATTTTGTATATTTATTTTAATACAAATTCAAATATTTTATGTGTGTCTTGGTATAAATATTTTTTATAAAAAATGCGTTATTTTATGGGTATTTTGCATCTTAATTTTCATACAAATTTACATTATTTTATTAATATTATGTGTATTTATTTTTATAAGATTTTATATTATTATATTTGTGTTTTGTGTATATTCTGTTATACATACATACATATATATATTTTATACAAATTTACGTTATTTTAAGTGTATTTGTTTATATATTTTCATTCAAATTTACATTATTTTATGTGTATTTTGTAAATGTATTTCAATACAAATTTACCTAATTTTATGTGTATTTTGTATATTTATTTTCATACAAATTAAAATTATTTTTGTGTATTTTTGTATATAGTTTTATAGAAATTTAGGTGATTTTATGTGTATATTGTATATCTATTTTCATACAAATACACATTCTTTTATTGATATTTTGTTTATTTACTTTGACGCGAATTTACATTATTTAATGTGTATTTATATATATATATATATATATATATATATATATATATATATATATATATATATATATATATATATATATATATATATATATATATATATATATATATATATATATATATATATATATATATATATATATATATATATATATATATATATATATATATATATATATATATATATATATATATATATATATATATATATATATATTTTTTTATTCGTGTTTACATTATTTGATGTGTATTTTGTATATATTTCTATAGAAATCTACGTTGATTTATGAGTATTCGTATATAGATTTTGAAATAAATTTACACTGTTTTATGTGTATTTTGCATATTTTTCAATTAATTTTATTGTATGTGCATTTTGTATATTAATTTTAATACAAATTAAATATTGCTATGTGTATTTTGTATATTTATTTTATAAAATATGCTTTATTTTATGGGTATTTTGCATTTTATTTTATACAAATTTACATTATTTTATTTATATTCTGTTGTTTTTTTTAAACAATTTTACATTAATGTATGTGTATTTTTTAGATATATTTTTATACGTATTTACTTAATTTTATGTGTATTTTGTATATATATTTTTATAGAAATCTACGTTATTTTATGTGTATTCGTATATATATTTTGAAACAAATTTACATTGTTTTATATGTATTTTTGCATATCTCTTTCAATACAAATTTACCTTATTGTATGTGCATTTTGTATATTTATTTCAATACAAATTTAAATATTTTATGTGTATTTTGGTATATATATTTTTATAAGAAATGAGCTATTTGATGGGAATTTTGCATCTTTATTTTCATAGAAATTTACATTATTTTATTAATATTCGGTGTATTTATTTTGATACGATTTCACATTATTCTATTTTTTTTGTATATATTTTTTTTATAAATATTTACATTATTTAATGTGTATCTTGCATCTTTTATCGTAATTTTGTTTATTTATTTTTATACGAATTTACATTATTTTAGGTGTATTTGATATGTATATTTTTATATTTTATATTTATATGTATATTTTATTTGTGTTTTGAATATCTATTTTCATAGAAATTTACTCTATTTTATGGGTATTCGTATATATATTTTGATACAAATTTACATTATTTATGTTTATTTTGCATATCTATTTCAATACAAATTTACGATATTGTATGTGTATTTTGTATATTTATTTTAATACAAATTTAATTATTTTATGTGTATTTTTGTAAAAATATGCGTTATTATTTGGATATTTTGCATCTTTATTTTCATAAAAATTTACATTATTTTATTGATATTCTGTTTATTTATTTTGATACGATTTTACATTATCCTATGTGTATTTTGTATATATATTTTTATACACATTTACATTATTTAATGTATATTTTGTTTATATATTTTATATAAATTTACGCTATTTTATGTGTATTTGTTTATATATTTTCATACAAATTTACAATATTTTATGTGTAATTTTTATATGTATCTCAATACAGATTTGCCTAATTTTATGTGTATTTTGCATATCTATTTTCAAACAAATTTAAATTATTTTTATGTATTTTTTATATATTTTTATACAAATTTTAGTTATTTTATTTGTATTTTGTATTTATATTTTCCTACAAATATACATTCTTTTAGTGGAATTTTGTTCATTTATTTTCATAAGAATTTACATAATTTTATGTGTATTTTGTATATATATTTTTCTACGTATTTACATTATTTTATGTGTATTTTTTATATACATTTTCATAAAAATTTACGTTATTTTATTGTGTGTATTCGTATATGATTTGATACAAATTTACATTATTTTATGTTTATTTTGCATATCTATTTCAATATAGATTTACCTTATTGTATGTGTATTTTGTATATTTATTTTAATACAAATTTAATTATTTTATATGTACTTTGTATACATTTTCTTATACGTATTTACTTCATTTAATGTGTATTTTGTATATATATTTTTGTTGTAATCTACGTTATTTTATGTGTATTGGTATATATATTTTGAAGCAAATTTACATTGTTTTATATGTATTTAGCATATCTATTTCAATATAAATCTACCTTATTGTATGTGCATTTTGTATGTTTATTTTAATACAAATTTTAAAATTTTATTATTTTGGTATATATATTTTTATAAAAAGAGTTTTATATAAATTTAAAATATTTTATGTGTATTTTGTATATCTATTTTAATACAAATACACATTTTTTATTGATATTTTGTTTATTTATTTTGACGCGAATTCACATTATTTAATGTGTATTGTGTATATATATTTTTATACGTATTTACGTCATTTCATGTGTATTTTGTATATATATTTCTGTAGAAATATATGTTATTTTATGTGTATTCGTATATATATTTTGAAACAAATATACATTGTTTTATGTGCATTTTGCATATTTTTTCAATATAAGTTTACCTTATTATACGTGCATTTTGTATATTAATTTTAATACAAATTTAATTATTCTATGTGTATTTTTGTATATGTATTTTCATAAAAAAATGCTTTATTTTATGGGTATTTTGCATCTTTATTTTCATACAAATTTACATTATTTTATTGATATTCTGTGTATTTATTTTGATTCGATTTTACATTATTCTATGTATATTTTGTATATATATTTCATACAAATGAACGTTATTTTATGTGAATTTGTTTTCATTTCATACAAATTTACATTATTTTATGTGTATTTTGTACATGTATTTAAATACAAATTTAACTAATTATATGTGTATTATGTATATCTATTTTCATTCAAATTGAAATTAATTTTGTGTATTTTAGTATATAATTTTATTCAAATTTTCGTAATTTTATGTGAATTTTGTATATTTATTTTCCTACAAATATACGTTCTTTTATCGGAATTTTGTTTATTTATTTTGATACGAGTTTTCATTATTTTAGGTGTATTTGATATATATATTTTTATACTTATTTACATAATTTTATATGTATTTTGAATATATATTTTCATAGAAATTTACTCTATTTTATGTGTATTTGTATATATATTTTGATACAAATTTACATTATTTATGTGTATTTCGCATATCTATTTCAATACAAATTTTCTTTATTGTATGTGCCTTTTGTATATTTATTTTGATGGAAATTTAATTATTTTATGTGTATTTTTGTATATATATTTTTAAACAAATATGCGTTATTATATGGGTATTTTGCATCTTTATTTTCATACAAATTTACATTATTTTATTGATTGTCTGTTTATTTATTTTGATACGATTTTACGTTATTCTGTGTATTTTGTATATATATTTTTAGACATATTTACATTATTTAATGTATATTTTGTACATATATTTTATGGAAATTTACGTTATCTTATGTGTATTTGTTTAGATATTTTCATACAAATTTACATTATTTTATGTGTATTTTGTATATGTATTTCAATAAAAATTTGCCTAATTTCATTTGTATTTTGCATATCTATTTTCAAACGAATTTAAATTATTTTTGTGTATTTTTGTATTATTTTTATACAATTTTTTTTTTATTTGTATTTTGTATATATATTTTCCTACACATATACATTCTTTTAGAGGAAATTTTGTTTATTTATTTTGATACGAATTTACATTATTTTATGTGTATTTTGTATATATATTTTTCTATGTATTTACATTATTTTATGTGTATTTTGTATATATATTTTCATAAAAATTTACGTAATTTTATTGTGTATTCGTATATATTTTGATAAAAAATTTCATTATTTTATGTGTTTTTTGCATATCTATTTCAATAAAAATCTACCTTATTGTATGTGTATTTTGTATATTTATTTTAATACAAATTTAATTATTTAATGTGTATTTTTGTATATATTTTTTTTTGAATATAAGATATTTTATGATTATTTTGCATCTTTAATTTTATAAATTTTTACATTACGTACATTATCTTTTATACGTATTTACATTATTTAATGTGTATTTTGTTTATATATTTTTATATAAATTTACGTTATTATATGTGTATTTGAATATATATTTTGATACAAATTTACATTATTTTATGTATTTTCTATATTTATTTCAATTCAAATTTAGCTTATTTTATGTGTCTTTTGTATATCTATTTTCATACAAATTTAATTATTTTTGTTTATTTTTGTATGTAGTTTTATACAATTTTACGTTATTTTATGTGTATTTTGTATATTTATATTTATACAAGTAAACATTCTTTTATTGGCATTTAGTTTATTTATTTTGATAAGAATTTACATTATTTTATGTGTATTTTGTATACATTTTCTTATACGTATTTACTTCATTTTATGTGAATTTTGTATATATATTTTATAGAAAGCTACGTTATTTTACGTTATTCGTATGTATTTTGAAACAAATTTACATTGTTTTATATGTATTTTGTATATGTATTTAAATACAAATTTAACTAATCATATGTGTATTTTGTATATCTATTTTCATACAAATTTAAATATTTTGTGTATTTTGGTATATATATTTTTATTCAAATTTTCGTAATTTTATGTGTATTTTGTATATTAATTTACATAAAAAAATACTTTATTTTATCGGAATTTTATTAATTTATTTTGATACTAATTTTCATTTTTTTATTTGTATTTGATATATATATTTTTATGCTTATTTACATAATTTTATATGTATTTTCAATATATATTTTCATACAAATTTACTCTATATGTATATGTATAGAAAATACACATGAAATAATCTAAATTCGTATCGAAATAAATGAACAAAATACCGATAAAATAATGTAATTTTGAATGAAAATATATATAGAAAATACATATAAAATAACGTAAATACAAATAAATATATACACATAAAATGATTTGAATTTGAATGAAAATAGATATAAAAATAAACTTAAAATAAGGCAAATTTATAATTAAATATATATACAAAATACACATAAAATAATGTAGATTTGTTTCAAAATATATATACGAATACACATAAAATAACGTAGATTTCTATAGAAATATATATACAAAATATACATGAAATGTTGTAAATACGTATAAAAATATATATACAAAATTCATATTAAATAACGTAAATTCGTGTCAAAATAAATAATTAAAATATCAATAAAAGAATGTGTATTTGTATGAAAATACATATACAAAATACACATAAAATAACGTAAATTTGTATAAAACTATATATAAAAATACACAAAAATAAGTTAAATTTGTATGAAAATAAATATACAAAATACACATAAAACTAGGTAAATTTGTAAAGAAATACATATACAAAATACACATAAAATAATGTAAATTTGAATGAAAATATATAAACAAATACACTTAAATTAACATAAATTTGCATAAAATATATATAAAAAATACTCATTAAATAATGTAAATATGTATAAAAAGTATAAATACAAAACACAAATAGAATAATGTAAAGTCGTATTAAAATAAATACACAGAATGTAGATAAAATAATGTAAATTTGTATGAAAATAAAGATGCAAAATACCCATAAAATAACGCATTTTTTATAAATATACAAAATACACATGAAAGGATGTAAATACGTATAAAAATATATATACAAAATACACATTAAATAATGTAAATTCGCGTCAAAATAAATAAACAAAATGTCAATAAAAGAATGTGTATTTGTATGAAAATAAATATACAAAATACACATAAGATAACATAAATTTGTATAAAGCTATATACAAAAATACACACAAATAATTTAAATTTGTATGAAAATAAATATACAAAATACACATAAAATTAGGTAAATTTGTGTTGAAATACATATACAAAATACACATAAAATACTGTAAATTTGAATGAAAATACATACACAAATACACTTAAAATAACGTAAATTTGTATAAAAAAAATATATACAAAACACAAATAGAATAATGTAAAATCGTATCAAAATAAATAAACAGAATATTAATAAAATAATGTAAATTTGTATGAAAATAAAGAAGCAAAATACCCATAAAATAACGCATTTTTTTTAAATATATATACAAAAATACACATAAAAAAATTATTTGTATTAAAATAAGTATAAAAAATACAAATACAATAAGGTAAATCTGTATTGAAATAGATATGCAAAATACATATAAAACAATGTAAATTTGTTTCAAAATATATATACGAATACACATAAAATAACGTAGATTTGTATAAAAATATATATAAAAAATACACTTAAAATGAAGTAAATACGTATAAAAAATGTATACAAAATACACATAAAATAATGTAAATTCGTATCAAAATAAATAAACAAAATACCAATAAAAGAATGTGTATTTGTATAAATATAAATATACAAAATACACATAAAATAACGTAACTTTGTATAAAACTATATACAAAAATACACAGAAGTAATTAAATTCGTATGAAAATAGATATACAAAATACAGATAAAATAAGCTAAATTTGAATTGAAATGTATATAAAAATACATAAAATAATGTAAATTAGTATCAAAATATTTATAAAAATACATATAATAACGTAAATTTGTTTAAAAATATATAAACAAAATACACATTAAGTAATGTAAATACGTATAAAAAATATGTACAAAATACATATATAATCATGTAATTCGTATCAAACTAAATAAACAAAATAGCAATAAAATAATGTAAATTTGTATGAGAAAACATATACAAATACATATGAAATAACGCTAATTTCTATAAAAATATGTCCAAAAATGAACGTAAAATAAATTAACTTTAAATAAAAATATATATACAAAACACACATTAAATAATGTAAATGCGTACTTAAAATAACCTAAATTTGTATAAAACTATATACAAAAATACACAAAAATAATTTAAATTTGTATGAAAAGAAATATACAAAATACACATAAAATTAGGTTAATTTCTATTGAAATACATATACAAAATACACATAAAATAATGTAAATTTGAAAGAAAATATATAAACAAATACATATATAATAACGTAAATTTGTATGAAATATATATACAAAATACACATTAAATAATGTAAATATGTATAAAAAAATATATACAAAACACAAATAGAATAATGTAAAATCGTATCAAAATATATACACAGAATATTAATAAAATAATGTAAATTTGTATGAAAATTAAGATGCAAAATACCTATAAAATAACGCATTTTTTATAAAATTATTGATACCAAAATACACATAAAATATTTGAATTTGTATCAAAATAAATTTACAAAATGCACATACGATAAGGTAAATTTGTATTGAAATAGATATGCAAAATACATATAAAATAATGTAAATTTGTTTCAAAATATATATGCGAATACACATAAAATAACGTAGATTTCTATAAAAATACATATACAAAATAACCATAAAATTAAGTAAATACGTATAAAAAAATGTATACAAAATACACATAAAATAATGTAAATTCGTATAAATATAAATAAACAATATAGCAATAAAAGAATGTGTATTTGTATAAATATAAATATACAAAATGCACATAAAATAACGTAAATTTATATAAAACTATATACATAAAATAACGCAAATTTCTATAAAAATATATGTACAAAAATGAACATAAAATAAATTTGCATAAAAATATATATACAAAACACACATTAGATAATGTAAATGAGTATAAAAATATGTATACAAAATACCTATGAAATAATCTAAATTCGTATAGAATTAAATTAAGAAAATACCAATATAATAATGTAATTTTGGATACACAAAATACACATAAAATAACCTAAATACAAATACAAATATACACATAAAATAATTTAAAATTGAATGAAATAAATATACAAAATAAACATAAAATAAGGTAAATTTGTAATGAAATATATGAAAAAATACACATAAAATAATATAAATTTGTATGAAAATATATATACAAATACACATTAAATAACATGAATTTGTATAAAATTTGTATCAAAATATATACGAATACACACAAAAAAATAACGTAATTTTTCATGAAAATGTATATACAAAATACACATAAAATAATGTAAATTTGTATAAAAATATATAAACAAATACACATAAAATAATGTAAATTTGGATAAAATATATATACAAAATAAACCTTAAATAATGTAAATATGTATAAAAAATATATACAAAATACACATAGAATAATGTTAAATCGTATCAAAATAAATAAAGAGAATATGAATAAAATAATGTAAATTTGTATGAAAATAAAGATGCAAAATATCCATATAATAACGCATATTTGCATAAAAATATATATACAAAAATACATATAAAATAATTAAATTTGTATTAAAATAAATATACAAAATGCACGTACAATAAAGAAAATTTGTATTGAAAGAGATATGCAAAATACACATCAATAATGTAAATTTGTATCAAAATATATATACGAATACTCATAAAATAGAGTAAATTTCTATGAAAATATACATACAAAATAGATATACAAAATACACATATAACTAGTTAAATTTGTATTTAAATACATGTACAAAAAACACATAAAATAATGTAGATTTGTATGAAATGAAAACAAATAAATTTTATATAAAATATATATACAAAATACATATAGAATAATGTAAAATCATACCAAATAAATACACAGAATATCAATAAAATAATGTAAATTTGTATGAAAATAAAGATGCAAAATATCCTTAAAATAAAGCATATTTTTTTAAAAATACATACACAAAAATACACATAGATTAATCAAATTTGTATTAAAATTAATATACAAAATGCACATACAATAATGTAAATTTGTATTGAAAAAATATGCAAAATACACATAAAACAATGTAAATTTGGTTAAAAATATATACGAATACTCATAAAATAACGTAGATTTCTATAGAAATATATGTACAAAATACACTTGAAATAATGTAAATACGTATAAAAATATATACAAAATGCACATTAAATACTGTTAATTCGTGTCAAAATAAAAATAAAAAATATCATGAAAAGAATGTGTATTTGTATGAAAATAGATATACAAAATACACATAAAATAACCTAAATTTGTATAAAACTATATACAAAAATAAACAAAAATAATTTAAACTTGTATGAAAATATATATACAAAAAACATAAAATTAGGTAAATTTGTATTGAAATACATATACAAAATACACATAAAATAATGTAAATTTGAATGAAAATATATAAACATATAGACTTAAAATAACGTAAATTTGTATCAAATATATATACAAAAAACACATTAAATAATGTAAATATGTATAAAAAATATATATACAAAACACAAATAAAATAATGTAAAATCGTATCAAAATAAATACAGAAAATATTAATAAAATAATGTAAATTTGTATGAAAATTAAGATGCAAAATACCCATAAAATAACGCATTTTTTTATAAAAATATATATACGAAAAAACATAAAATACTTGATTTTGTATTAAAATAAATAGATATACAAAATACACATAAAATAAGCTAAATTTAAATTGAAATATATATACAAAATACATAAAGTAATGTAAATTTGTATCAAAATACCTATACAAATACACATATAATAACGTAAATTTGTATAAAAATATATAAACCAAATACACATTAAATAATGTAAATACGTATAAAAAATGTAAAAATACACAAATAATCATGTAATACGTATCAAAATAAATAGACAAAATACCAATAAAATAATGTAAATATCTTTGAGAAAACATATACAAAATACACATAAATAACGCAAATATCAATAAAAATATATATAATATAATATATTTTTATACATATTTAAAATATTTAATGTATATTTTGTATATATATATTTTATCCAAATTTACGTGATTTTATATGTATTTGTTTATATATTTTCATACAAATTTACATTATTTTATGTGAGTTTTTATATGTATTTCAATACAAATTTGCCTAACTTTATGTGTATTTTGCATATCTATTTTCAAACAAATTTAAATTATTTTGTGTATATATTTTATACAATTTATAGTTATTTTATTTGTTTTTTGTATATATTTTCTAAATATACATTCTTTTATTGGAATTTTGTGTATTTAATTTTTTACGAATTTACATTATTTTATGTGTATTTTGTATATATATTTTTCTACGTATTTAAACTATTTTATGTGTATTTTATATATACATTTTCATAAAAATTTACGTTATTTTATTGTGTATTCGTATATATTTTGAAACATTTATACAAATTCATGTTATTTTATGTGTATTTGTATATATATTTTCATACAAATTTATATTGTTTTATCTGTGTATTTCATATATATTTTATTACAAATTTACCTTATTTTATGTTTATTTTGTATATTTATTTCATTCAATTTTAAATTATTTAATGTGTATATTTGTATTTGTATTTAGGTTATTTTATGTGTGTTTTCTATATATATTTTCATCCAAAATTACATTATTTTATTGTTATTTTCCTAATTTAACTCGATACGAATTTAGATTATTTCATAGGTATTTTGTATACATATTTTTATACTCATTTACATTATCTAATGTTATTTGTATATATTTTTATGCAAACTAATTTTATGTGCATTTTTGTACATATATTTTTATAGAAACTTAAAACGTTATTTTATGTGTATTTTGTATATGTTTTCTCATACAAATTTACATTATTTAATTAGTTTTTTGTTTATTTATTTTGATACGAATGACTTGATTATTGGTGTATTTTGTAAATATTTTTTTATACGTATTTACATTACTTAATGTGTATTTTGTTTATAAATTTTTTTTACAAATTTACGTTATTATATGTGTATTTAATAAATATTTTGAAACGAATTTACTTTATTTTATGTATTTTATATATATTTTAATTCAAATTTAGCTTATTTTGTGTGTATTTTATATGTATTTCATGCAAATTTAATTACTTCTGTGTATTTTTGTATATAGTTTTATACAAATTTACGTTATTTTATGTGCATTTTGTATATTTATATTTATACAAATACACATTCTCTTATTGGTATTTTGTTTATTTATATTTATACGAATTTACATTATTTTATGTGTATTTTGTATACATTTTTGATGCGTATTTACTTAATTTTATTTGTATTTTGTATATATATATTTATAGAAATCTACGTTATTTTATGTGTATTCGTATATATATTTTGAAACAAATTTACATTGTTTTATATGTTTTTTGCATATCTATTTCAATACAAATTTAGCTTATTTTGTGTGTATTTTGTATATATTTTCATACAAATTTAATTACTTCTGTGTATTTTTGTATATAGTTTTATATAAATTTACGTTATTTTATGTGTATTTTGTATATTTATATATTTACAAAAACACATTCTTTTATTGCTATTTTGTTTATTTATTTTGATACGAATTTACATTATTTTATGTGTATTTTGTATACATTTTTTTTATACGTATTTACTTCATTTTATGTGTATTTTGTATATATATTTTTATAGAAATCTACGTTATTTTATGTGTATTCGTATTTATATTTTGAAACAAATTTACATTGTTTTATGTGTATTTTGCATATCTATTTCAATACAAATTTACCTTATTGTATGTGTTTTTTGTATATTTATTTTAATACAAATTTAATTTTTTGATGTGTATTTTGGTATATATATTTTTATAAATAAAAAAATGCGTTATTTTATGGGTATTTTGCTTCTTTATTTTCATACAAATTTACATTATTTTAATAATATTCGGTGTATTTATTTTGATACGATTTTACATTATTCTATTTGTGTTTTGTACATATTTTTTTATACAAATTTACGTTATTATAAGTGTATTTGCTTATGTATTTTCATTCAAATTTACATTATTTTATGTGTATTTTGTGTATGTATTTCAATACAAATTTACCTAATTTTATGTGTATTTTGTATATTTATTTTCATACAAATTTAAAATATTTTTGTTTATTTTTGTATATAGTTTGATACAAATTTAGGTTATTTTATGTGTATTTTGTATATTTATACAAATACACATTCTTTTTATATTTTGTTTATTTATTTTGACATGATTTTATGAATTTGTTTTCATTTCATACAAATTTACATTATTTATGTGTATTTTGTACATATATTTAAATACAAATTTAACTAATTATATGTATTTTGTATATCTATTTTCATACAAATTGAAATTTATTTTTTGTTTTTTGTATATATTTTATTCAAATTTTCGTAATCTTATAAAAATATATGCAAAATACACATAAAATATTTAAATTTGCATTGAAATATATATACAAAATACATGAAATAAAGTAAATTTGTATTGAAAGAGATATGCAAAAATACATATAAAACAATGTAAATTTGTTTCAAAATATATATACGAATACAAATAAAAAAACGTAGATTTCTATAAAATATATACAAAATACACATAAAATTAAGTAAATACGTATAAAAAATGTAAACAAAATACACATAAAATAATGTAAATTCAATTAAAATAAATAAACAAAATACCAATAAAAGAATGTGTATTTGATAAATATAAATATACAAAATACACATAAAATAACGTAAATTTGTATAAAATTATATACAAAATATAATTAAATTTACAAAATACATAAAATAATGTAGATTTGAATATATATACCAAAATACACATCAAAAAATTAAATTTGTATTAAAATAAATATACAAAAACACTCAATATGGTAAATTTGTATTGAAATAGATATGCAAAATACATATAAAACAATGTAAATTTGTTTCAAAATATATATGAATACACATAAAATAACGTAGATTTCTATAAAATATATATACAAAATACATAAATGAAGTAAATACGTATAAAAAATGTATACAAAATACATAAAATAATGTAAATTGTATCAAAATAAATATACAAAATAATAAAAGAATGTGTATTTGTATAAATATAAATATACAAAATACACATAAAATAACGTAAATTTATATAAAACTATATACAAAAATACACAGAAGTAATTAAATTTGTTTGAAAATATATACAAATATACACACAAATTAAGCTAAATTTGAATTGAAATATATATACAAAATACATGAAATAAAGTAAATTTGTATCAAAATATTTATACAAATACACATATAATAACTTAAATATGTATGAAAATATATAAACAAAATACACGTTAAATAATGTAAATACGTATAAAAAATGTGTACAAAATAATACATATAATCATGTAATTCGTATCAAAATAAATAAACAAAATACCAATAAAATAATATAAATTTGTATGAGTAAACGTGTATGTTGCATATTTTTTAAATACAAATTTACCTTATTTTATACGCATTTTGTATATTAATTTTAATACAAATTTAATTATTCGATGTGTATTTTTGTATCTGTATTTTTATAAACATATGCTTTATTTTATGTATTTTGCATATTTATATTTATACAAATTTACATTATTTTATTGATATTCTGTCTATTCATTTTGATACGAATTTACATTATTCTATGTGTATTTTGTATACATTTTTTATACAAATTTACGTTATTTTATGTATATTTGTTTATATATTGACACAAATTTACGTTATTTTATGGGTATTCGTATATATATTTCAAAAGAAATTTATTTGTTTTATGTGTATTTTGTATATCTATTTTCATACAAATTCAAATTATTTCTATGTATTTTGTATATATTTTAATACAAATTTAAGTTATGTTATGTATTTTGTATATTTATTTTCATTCAAAAATATATTATTTTATTGGTGTTTTGTTGATTTATATTGATACGAATTTACATTATTTTATATGTTCTTTGTATATATATTTGATACGCTTTTACATTATTTAATATTTATTTTGAATATATATTTTATACAAATTATGTTATTTATGTGTATTTGTATATATTTTATATAAATTTAAATTATTTTATGTGTATTTTGTACATATATTTTTACAAATCTACCTTATTTTATGTGTATTTTGAATATGTATTTATATTTATATTTATCCAAATACACATTTTTATTGGTATTTTGTTTATTTATTTTGATTGAATTTACATTATTTTATGTGTATTTTGTATACATTTTTTATACGTATTTACTTTCTTTTATGTGTATTTTGTATATATATTTATAGAAATCTACGGTTTTTTTATTTGTATTCGTATATATAATTTGAAACTAATTTACAATGTTTTATATGTATTTTTGCATATCTCTTTCAATACAAATTTACCTTATTGTATGTGCATTTTGTATATTTATTTCAATGCAAATTTAAATATTTTATGTGTTTTTTGGTATATATTTTTTTATAAGACTACGAAAATTTGAATAAAAATATATACAAAAAAACAAAAAAATATATTTCAATTTGTATGAAAATAGATATACAAAATACACATATAATTAGATAAATTTGTATTTAAATACATGTACAAAATACACATAAAATCATGTAAATTTGTATGAAATGAAAACAAATTCACATAAAATTCGCGTCAAAATAACTTAACAAAATATCAATAAAAGAATGTGTATTTGTATGAAAATAAATATACAAAATACACATAAAATTAGGTAAATTTGTATATAAATACATAAAAAAATACACATAAAATAAAGTAAATTTGAATGAAAATACATAAACAAATACACTTAAAATAACGTAGATTTATATAAAAAAATATGTACAAAACACAAATAGAATAATGTAAAATCGAATCAAAATAAATACACAGAATATTAATAAAATAATGTAAATTTGTATGAAAATAAAGAAGCAAAATACCCGTAAAATATATATACAAAAATACACATAAAAAAATTTATTTGCATTAAAATAAATATACAAAATACACATACAATAAGGTAAATCTGTATAGAAATAGATATGCAAAATACATATAAAACAATGTAAATTTGTTTCAAAATATATATACGAATACACATAAAATAACGTAGATTTGTATAAAAATATATATTCAAAATACACGTAAAATGAAGTAAATACATATAAAAAATGTATACAAAATACACATAAAATAATGTAAATTCGTATCAAAATAAATAAAAAAAACCAATAAAAGAATGTGTATTTGTATAAATATAAATATACAAAATACACATAAAATAACGTAAATTTGTATAAAACTATATACAAAAATACACAGAAGTAATTAAATTCGTATGAAAATAGATATACAAAATACAGATAAAATAAGCTAAATTTGAATTGAAATGTATATACAAAATACATTAAATAATGTAAATTTGTATCAAAATATTTATAAAAATACATATAATAACGTAAATTTGTTTAAAAATATATAAACAAAATACACATTAGGTCAAGTAAATACGTATAAAATATGTACAAAATACATATAATCATGTAATTCGTATCAAACAAAATAAACAAAATAGCAATAAAATAATGTAAATTTGTATGAGAAAAAATATACAAATACATATAAAAGAACGCTAATTTCTATAAAAATATATGTCCAAAAATGAACGTAAAATAAATTAACTTTGGATAAAAATATATACAAAACACACATTAAATAATGTAAATGCGTACATAAAATAACCTAAATTTATATAAAACTATATACAAAAATACACAAAAATAATTTAAATTTGTATGAAAAGAAATATACAAAATACACATAAAATTAGGTTAATTTCTATTGAAATACATATACAAAATACACATAAAATAATGTAAATTTGAAAGAAAATATATAAACAAATACACATATAATAACGTAAATTTGTATGAAATATATATACAAAATACACATTAAATAATGTAAATATGTATAAAAAAATATATACAAAACACAAATAGAATAATGTAAAATCGTATCAAAATATATACACAGAATATTAATAAAATAATGTAAATTTGTATGAAAATTAAGATGCAAAATACCTATAAAATAACGCATTTTTTATAAAATTATTGATACCAAAATACACATAAAATATTTGAATTTGAATCAAAATAAATATACAAAATGCACACACAATAAGGTGAATTTGTATTGAAATAGATATGCAAAATACATATAAAATAATGTAAATTTGTTTCAAAATATATATGCGAATACACATAAAATAACGTAGATTTCTATAAAAATACATATAAAAAATACACATAAAATAAAGTAAATTCGTATAAAAAAAAATGTATACAAAATAAACATAAAATAATGTAAATTTGTATAAATATAAATAAACAATATAGCAATAAAAGAATGTGTATTTGTATAAATATAAATATACAAAATGCACATAAAATAACGTTAATTTATATAAAACTATATACATAAAATAACGCAAATTTCTATAAAAATATATGTACAAAAATGAACATAAAATAAATTTGCATAAAAATATATATACAAAACACACATTAGATAATGTAAATGAGTATAAAAATATGTATACAAAATACCTATGAAATAATCTAAATTCGTATCGAATTAAATTAAGAAAATACCAATATAATAATGTAATTTTGGATGAAAATATATATACAAAATACACATAAAATAACCTAAATACAAATACAAATATACACATAAAATAAATTAAAATTGAATGAAATAAATATTCAAAATAAACATAAAATAAGGTAAATTTGTAATGAAATATATGAAAAAATACACATAAAATAATATAAATTTGTATGAAAATATATATACAAATACACATTAAATAACATGAATTTGTATAAAATTTGTATCAAAATATATACTTATACACACAATAAAATAACGTAATTATTTTATGAAAATGTATATACAAAATACACATAAAATAATGAAAATTTGGATAAAATATATATACAAAATAAACCTTAAATAATGTAAATATGTAAAAAAAATATATATAAAATACACATAGAATAATGTTAAATCGCATCAAAATAAATAAAGAGAATATCAATAAAATAATGTAAATTTGTATGAAAATAAAGCTGCAAAATATCCATATAATAACGCATATTTGCATAAAAATATATATACAAAAATACATATAAAATAATTAAATTTGTATTAAAATAAATATACAAAATGCACGTACAATTAAGAAAATTTGTATTGAAATAGATAAGCAAAAAACACATCAATAATGTAAATTTGTATCAAAATATATATACGAATACTCATAAAATAGAGAAAATTTCTATGAAAATATACATACAAAATAGATATACAAAATACACATATAACTAGTTAAATTTGTATTTAAATACATGTACAAAAAACACATAAAATAATGTAGATTTGTATGAAATGAAAACATATACATTTTATATAAAATATATATACAAAATACACAGAATATCAATAAAATAATGTAAATTTGTATGAAAATAAAGATGCAAAATACCCATAAAATAAAGCATATTTTTATAAAAATACATACAAAAATACACATAGATTAATCAAATTTGTATTAAAATTAGTATACAAAATGCACATACAATAATGTAAATTTGTATTGAAAAAATATGCAAAATACACATAAAACAATGTAAATTTGTTTCAAAATATATATACGAATACACATAAAATAACGTAGATTTCTATAGAAATATATATACAAAATACACTTGAAATAATGTAAATACGTATAAAAATATATATACAAAATACACATTAAATAATGTTTATTCGTGTCAAATAAATAAAAAAAATATCATGAAAAGAATGTGTATTTGTATGAAAATAGATATACAAAATACACATAAAATAACCTAAATTTGTATAAAACTATATACAAAAATAAACAAAAATAATTTAAACTTGTATGAACATAAATATACAAAAAACATAAAATTAGGTAAATTTGTATTGAAATACATATACAAAATACACATAAAATAATGTAAATTTGAATGAAAATATATAATCATATAGACTTAAAATAACGTAAATTTGTATCAAATATATATACAAAAAACAATTGAAATAATGTAAATATGTATAAAAAAATATATACAAAACAAATAAAATAATGTAAAATCGTATCAAAATAAATACAGAAAATATTAATAAAATAATGTAAATTTGTATGAAAATTATGATTCAAAATACCCATGTCATGTGTATTCGTATATATATTTTGAAACAATTTACATTGTTTATATGTATTTTGCATATCTATTTTTGTGTATTCTGTATTTATTTATTTATACATAGAATAATGTAAAATCGTATAAAAATAAGTACACAGAATATCAATAAAATAATTTAAATTTGTATGAAAACAAAGATGCAAAATACCCATAAGATAAAGCTTTTTTTTTTTAAATACATATACAAAAATACACATAGAATAATTAAATTTGTATTAAAATTAATATACAAAATGAACACACACAATAAGGTAAATTTGTATTGAAAAAAAACGCAAAATACAAATTAAACATTGTAAATTTGTTTCAAAATATATATACGAATACACATAAAATAACGTAGATTTCTATGGAAATATATATACAAAATACACATGAAATTATGTAAATACGTATAAAAATATATATATAAAATACAAATTAAGTAATGTAAATTCGTGTCAAAATAAATAAACAAAATATCATGAAAAGAATGTGTATTTGTATGAAAATAAATAATAGATAATAAATTTGTATGAAATATATATGCAAGATATACATTATATAATGTAAATATCTATAAAAAAAATATACAAAAAACAAATAAAATAATGTAAGATCGTATCAAAATAAATACACCGAATATTAATAAAATAATGTAAATTTGTATGAAAATAAAGATGCAAAATTCCCATCAAGTAGCGAATTTCTTATAAAAATATATATACCAACACACACATAAAATATTTAAATTTTTATTGAAATAAATGTACAAAATGCACATACAATAAGGTAAACTTCTATTGAAAGAGATATGCAAAAATACATATAAAACAAAGTAAATTTGTTTCAAAATATATATACGAATACACATAAAATAACGTAGATCTCTATAAATATATATATACAAAATACACATAAAATTAGGTAAATACGTATAAAAAAATGTAAACAAAATACACATAAAATAATATAATTTCGAAACAAAATAAATAAACAAAATACCAATAATAGAATGTGTATTTGTATAAATATAAATGTACAAAATACACATACAAAGTAAACATAAAATAAGGTAAATTTGTAATGAAATATATGTACAAAATACACATAAAATACTGTAAATTTATATGAAAATATATATACAAATACATTTAAAATACCATGAATTTGTATAAAATTATATATTCAAAATAACTATTAAATAATGTAAATGCGTATAAAAATATATGTAAAAAGTACATATAAAATAATGTAGATTCGTATCAATATAAATCAACAAAATACCAATAAAATAATATATATTTGATTGAAAATAGATTTACAAAATACACATAACATAACTAAAATTTGTATTGAAATATATACAAAAATACATAAAAATAATTTGAGTATGTATGAAAATAGATATTCAAAATACACATAAAAATAGGTAAATTTCTTTTGAAATATATATACAAAATAACCATAAAATATTGTAAATTTGTGTCAGAATATATAAACAAATACACATAAAATAACGTAAATTTGTTTGAAAAATATATACAAAATACACATAGAATAATGTCAAATCGTATCAAAATGAATGAGAAGAATATCAATAAAATAACGTAAATTTGTATGAAAATAAAGATGCAAAATACCCATAAAATAAAGCATATTTTTATAAAAATACATATACAAAAATACACATAGAATAATTAAATTTGTATTAAAATTAATATACAAAATGCATATAAAATAAGGTAAATTTGTATTGAAAAAATATGCAAAATACACATAAAAGTGTAAATTTGTTTAAAAATCGATATACGAATACACATAATATAACGTAGATTTCTATAGAAAGATATATACAAAATACACATGAAATGATGTAAATACGTATAAAAATATATATATACAAAATACACATTAAATAATTTAAATTCTCGTCAAAATAAATAAACAAAATATCAATAAAAGAATGTGTATTTGTATGAAAATAGATATACAAAATACTCATAAAATAACCTAAGTTTGTATAAAACTATATACAAAAATACACAAAAATAATTTAAATTTGTATGAAAATAAATATACAAAATACACATAAAATTATTTTGTATATCTATTTTATACAAATGTACGTTATTTTATGTGAATTTGTTTTCATTTCATACAAATTTACATTATTTTATGTGTATTTTGTACATGTATTTAAATACAAATTTAACTAATTACATATTTTTATAAAAATACATATACAAAAATACACATAGATTAATCAAATTTGTATTAAAATTAATATACAAAATACACATACAATAAGGTAAATTTGTATTGAAAAAATATGCAAAATACACATAAAACAATGTAAATTTGTTTCAAAATATATATACGAATACACATAAAATAATGCAGATTTCTATAGAAATATATACAAAATACACTTGAAATAATGTAAATACGTATAAAAATATATATACAAAATACACATTAAATAATGTTAATTCGTGTCAAAATAAATCAACAAAATATCATGAAAAGAATGTGTATTTGTATGAAAATAGATATACAAAATACACATAAAATAACCTAAATTTGTATAAAACTATAAACAAAAATACACAAAAATAATTTAAACTTGTATGAAAATAAATATACAAAAAACATATAAAATTAGGTAAATTTGTATTGAAATACATATACAAAATACACATAAAATAATGTAAATTTGAATGAAAATATATAAACATATATACTTAAAATAACGTAAATTTGTATCAAATATATATACAAAAAACATATTAAATAATGTAAATATGTATAAAAAAATATATACAAAACACAAATAAAATAATGTAAAATCGTATCAAAATAAATACAGAAAATATTAATAAAATAATGTAATTTTGTATGAAAATTAAGATGCAAAATACCCATAAAATAACGCATTTTTTATAAAAATATATATACGAAAAAACATAAAATATTTTATATTGTTTTAAAATAAATAGATATACAAAATACACATAAAATAAGCTAAATTTGAATTGAAATATATATACAAAATACATAAAATAATGTAAATTTGTATCAAAATACCTATACAAATACACATATAATAACGTAAATTTGTATAAAAATATATAATCAAAATACACATTAAATAATGTAAATACGTATAAAAAAATGTAAAAAATACACATATAATCATGTAATTCGTATCAAAATAAATAGACAAAATACCAATAAAATAATGTAAATTTCTATGAGAAAACATATACAAAATACACATAAATAACGCAAATATCAATAAAAATATATATAATATAATATATTTTATACATATTTAAAATATTTAATGTATATTTTGTATATATATATTTTATCCAAATTTACGTGATTTTATATGTATTTGTTTATATATTTTCATACAAATTTACATTATTTTATGTGAGTTTTGTATATGTATTTCAATTCAAATTTGCCTAACTTTATGTGTATTTTGCATATCTATTTTCAAACAAATTTAAATTATTTTGTGTATTTTTATATATTTTATACAAATTCTAGTTATTTTATTTGTTTTTGTATATATATTTTCCTACATATATACATTCTTTTATTGGAATTTGTGTATTTAATTTTTACGAATTTACATTATTTTATGTGTTTTGTATATATATTTTATAGAAACTTAAACGTTATTTTATGTGTATTTTGTATATGTTTTCTCATACAAATTTACATTATTTAATTAGTTTTTTGTTTATTTATTTTGATACGAATGACTTGATTATTAGTGTATTTTGTAAATATTTTTTATACGTATTTACATTACTTAATGTGTATTTTGATTATATATTTTTTTTTACAAATTTACGTTATTATATGTGTATTTGTTAAAAATATTTTGAAACAAATTTTATGTGTATTTTGTATATATATTTTTATAGAAATCTACGTTATTTTATGTGTATTCGTATATATATTTTGAAACAAATTTACATTGTTTTATATGTATTTTGCATATCTATTTCAATACAAATTTACCTTATTGTATGTGTTTTTTGTATATTTATTTTAATACAAATTTAACTTTTTGATGTGTATCTTGGTATATATATATTTTTATAAATAAATAAAAAATGCGTTATTTTATGGGTATTTTGCTTCTTTATTTTCATACAAATTTACATTATTTTATTAATATTCTGTGTATTTATTTTGATACGATTTTACATTATTCTATTTGTGTTTTGTACATATTTTTTTTATACAAATTTACGTTATTTTAAGTGTATTTGTTTATGTACTTTCATTCAAATTTACATTATTTTATGTGTATTTTGTGTATGTATTTCAATACAAATTTACCTAATTTTATGTGTATTTTGTATATTTATTTTCATACAAATTTAAAATATTTTTGTGTATTTTTGTATATAGTTTGATACAAATTTAGGTTATTTTATGTGTATTTTGTATATCTATTTTCATACAAATACACATTCTTTTATTGATATTTTGTTTATTTATTCTGACGCGAATTTACATTATTTATTGTGTATTTTGTATATATATTTTTATACGTTTTTACATCATTTCATGTGTATTTTGTATAGTTTTAAACAAATTTATATTATTTAATGTGTATTTTGTATATATATATTTATACAAATACACATTCTTTTATTGGTATTTTGTTGATTTATTTTGATACTAATTTACATTATTTTATGTGTATTTTGTATACATTTTTTATACGTATTTACTTAATTTTATGAGTAATTTGTATATATATTTTTATAGAAATCTATCTTATTTCATGTGTATTCGTATATATATTTTGAAACAAATTTACATTGTTTATATGTATTTTGCATATCTATTTTTGTGTATGTATTTATTTTTGTTATACATAGAATAATGTAAAATCGTATCAAAATAGGTACACAGAATATCAATAAAATAATTTAAATTTGTATGAAAATAAAGATGCAAAATACCCATAAGATAAAGCATATTTTTTTTAAAAATACATATACCAAAATACACATAGAATAATTAAATTTGTATTATAATTAATATACAAAATGCACACATACAATAAGGTAAATTTGTATTGAAAAAAAAAAACGCAAAATACAAATAAAACAGTGTAAATTTGTTTCAAAATATATATACGAATACACATAAAATAACGTAGATTTCTATAGAAATATATATACAAAATACACATGAAATTATGTAAATACGTATAAAAATATATATAAAATACATATTAAGTAATGTAAATTCGTGACAAAATAAATAAACAAAATATCATGAAAAGAATGTGTATTTGTATGAAAATAAATAATAGATAATGAATTTGTATGTAATATATATGCAAGATACTTTTAAATAATGTAAATATGTATAAAAAAAATATATACAAAAAACAAATAGAATAATGTAAAATCGTATCAAAATAAATACACCGAATATTAATAAAATAATGTAAATTTGTATGAAAATAAAGATGCAAAATTCCTATCAAATAGCGCATTTCTTATAAAAATATATATACCTAAATACATATAAATTATTTAAATTTGTATTGAAATAAATATACAAAATGCACATACAATAAGGTAAACTTCTATTGAAAGAAATATGCAAAAATACATATAAAACAATGTAAATTTGTTTCAAAATATATATACGAATACACATAAAATAACGTAGATTTCTATAAAAATATATATACATTTTATACAAATTTACGTTATTTTATGTGCTTTTTGTATATTTATATTGATACAAATACACATTCTCTTATTGGTATTTTGTTTATTTATATTTATACGAATTTACATTATTTTATGTGTATTTTGTATACATTTTTGATTCGTATTTACTTA
This sequence comes from Eriocheir sinensis, assembly GCF_024679095.1. Lineage (NCBI taxonomy): Eukaryota > Metazoa > Arthropoda > Malacostraca > Decapoda > Varunidae > Eriocheir > Eriocheir sinensis. Next base: position 8,180,124 of record NC_066515.1, on the reverse strand, counting down.
ATTTTATTTGTATTTTGTATATATATATTTATAGAAATCTACGTTATTTTATGTGTATTCGTATATATATTTTGAAACAAATTTACATTGTTTTATATGTTTTTTGCATATCTATTTCAATACAAATTTACCTTATTGTATGTGCATTTTGTATATTTATTTTAATACAAATTCAAATATTTTATGTGTATTTTGCTATATATAATTTTATAAAAAATGCGTTATTTTATAGGTGTTTTGCATCTTAGTTTTCATACAAATGTACATTATTTTATTAATATTCTGTGTATATATTTTGATACGATTTTATATTATACTATTTATGTTTTGTATATATTTTTTTATACATATTTTCATTATTTAATGTGTATTTTTTATATATATTTTATACAAATTAACGGCATTTTAAGTGTATTTGTTTATATAATTTCATTCAAATTTACATTATTTTAAGTGTATTTTGTATAAGTATTTCAATACAAATTTACCTAATTTTATGTGTATTTTGTATATTTATTTTCATACAAATTTAAATTATTTTTTTGTTTTTTTGTATATACATATAGTGTAAATTTCTATGAAAATATATATTCAAAATACATATAAAATTATGTAAATAAGTATAAAAATATATATCAAATACACCTAAAAAAATGAAAATTCGTATCAAAATAAATAAACAAAATTCCGATAAAAGAACGGATATTTGTAGGAAAATAAATATACAAAATACACATAAAATTACGAAAATTTGAATAAAAATATATACAAAAAAAGAAAAAAATAAATTTTAATTTGTATGAAAATAGATATACAAAATACACATATAATTAGTTAAATTTGTATTTAAATACATGTACAAAATACACATAAAATAATGTAAATTTGTATGAAATGAAAACAAATTCACATAAAATAACGTACATTTGTATAAAATAGATATACAAAATATACATAGAATAATGTAAAATCATATCAAAATAAATACACAGAATATCAATAAAATAATGTAATTTTGTATGAAAATAAAGATGCAAAATTCCCATAAAATAAAGCATATTTTTTTTAAAATACATATACAAGAATACACATAGATTAATTAAATTTGTATTAAAATTAATATACAAAATGCACGTACAATAAGGGAAATTTGTATTGAGAAAATATACAAAATGCACATAAAACAATGTATATATGTTTCAAAATATATATACGAATACACATAAAATAACGTATATTTCTATAGAAATATATATAAAAAACACACATGAAATGACGTAAATACGTACAAAAATATATATACACAATACACATTAAATAACATAAATTCGCATCAAAATAAATAAACAAAATATCAATAAAAGAATGTGTATTTGTATGAAAATAGATATACAAAATACACATAAAATATTGTAAAATTGTATAAAACTCTATTAAAAAAATACAAAAAAATAATTTAAATTTGTATAAAAATATATATACAAAATACACATAAAGCTAGTTGAATTTCTATTGAAATACATATACAAAATACACATAAAATAATGTAAATTTGAATGAAAATATATAAACAAATACACTTAAAATAACGTAAATTTGTTTGAAATATATATAGAAAATACACATTAAATAATGTAAATATGTATAAAAAAATATATACAAAACACAAATAGAATAATGTAAAATAGTATCAAAATAAATACACAGAATATTAATAAAATAATGTAAATTTGTATGAAAATAAAGACGCAAAATACCCATAAAACAACGCATTTTTTATGAAAATATATATACCAAAATACACATAAAATATTTAAATTTATATTACAATAAATATACAAAATGCACATACAATAAGGTAAATTTGTATTGAAATAGATATGCAAAAAACACATAAAACAATGTAAATTTGTTTCAAAATATATATACGAATACACATAAAATAACGTAGCTTTCTATAAAAATATATATACAAAATACAAAAAAAATGAAGTAAATACGTATAAGAAAATCTATACAAAATACACATAAAATAATGTAAACTCGTATCAAAATAAATAAACTAAATGCCAATAAAAGAATGTTTACTTGTATAAATATAAATATACAAAATACACATAAAATAACGTAAAATTGTATAAAACTATATCCAAAATAAACAAAAATAATAAAAATTGTAAGAAAATATATATAAAAAAGACACATAAACTAATATAAATTTTATTTTAAAAAAATATAGAAAATACATAAAATAATCTAAATTTTTATCAAAATATATATTCAAATACATATATTAAAATTAATATACAAAAGGCGTATATAATAAGGTAAATTTGTATTGAAAAATATGCAACATACACGTTTACTCATACAAATTTATTTTATTTTATTGGTATTTTGTTTATTTATTTTGATAGAATTACATGATTATATGTGTATTTTGTACATATTTTTTTTATACGTATTTAGATTATTTAATGTGCATTTGTTTATATATTTTCCTACAAATTTACGTTATTATATGTGTATTTGTATAAAAATTTTGATACAAATCTACTTTATTTCATGTATTTTGTATATATATTTCAATTCTAATTTAGCTTATTTTGTGTGTATTTTGTATATATTTTCATTCAAATTTAATTACTTTTGTGTATTTTGTATATAGTTTTATATAAATTTACGTTATTTTATGTATTTTGTATATTTATATTTATACAAATACACATTCTTTTATTGCTATTTTGTTTATTTATTTTGATACAAATTTACATTATTTTATGTGTATTTTGTATACATTTTTTTATTCGTATTTACTTCATTTTATGTGTATTTTGTATGTATATTTTTATAGAAATCTACGTTATTATATGTGTATTCGTATATATATTTTGAAACAAATTTACATTGTTTTATATGTATTTTGCATATCTATTTCAATATAAATTTACGTTATTGTATATGTTTTTCGGATATTTATTTTAATACAAATATAATTTTTTGATGTGTATTTTGGTATATATATTTTTATAAATAAAAAAAATGCGTTATTTTATGGGTATTTTGCTTCTTTATTTTCATACAAATTTTCATTATTTTATTAATATTCTGTGTATTTATTTTGATACGATTTTACATTATTCTATTTGTGTTTTTACATATTTTTTTTATACAAATTTACGTTATTTTAAGTGTATTTGTTTATGTATTTTCATTCAAATTTACATTATTTTATGTGTATTTTGTGTATGTATTTCAATACAAATTTACCTAATTTTATGTGTATTTTGTATATTTATTTTCATACAAATTTAAAATATTTTGTGTATTTTTGTATATAGTTTGATACAAATTTAGGTTATTTTATGTGTATTTTGTATATCTATTTTCATACAAATACACATTCTTTTATTGATATTTTGTTTATTTATTTTGACGCGAATTTTATGTGAATTAGTTTTCATTTCATACAAATTTACATTATTTTACGTGTATTTTGTACATGTATTTAAATAGAAATTTAACTAATTATATGTGTATTTTGTATATATATTTTCATACAAATTGAAATTTATTTTTTTGTTTTTTTGTATATATTTTTATTCAAATTTTCGTAATCTTATAAAAATATATATACCAAAATACACATAAAATATTTAAATTTGCATTGAAATAAATATACAAAATGCACATACAATAAGGTAAATTTGTATTGAAAGAGATATGCAAAAATACATATAAAAGAATGTAAATTTGTTTCAAAATATATATACGAATACAAATAAAAAAAACGTAGATTTCTATAAAAATATATATACAAAATACACATAAAATTAAATAAAAACGTATAAAAAAATGTATACAAAATACACATAAAATAAAGTATATACGAATTAAAATAAATAAACAAAATACCAATAAAAAATGTGTATTTGGATAAATATAAATATACAAAATACACATACAAAATAAACATAAAATAAGGTAGATTTGTAAAAAAGTATATGTACAAAATACACATAAAATAATCTAAATTTATATAAAAATATATATACAAATACACATAAAATACCATGAATTTGTATAAAAATATATATTCAAAATAAATATTAAATAATGTAAAAGCGTATAAAAATATATATACAAATACAGATACAAAAATACACATCGAATAATTAAATTTGTATTAAAATTAATATACAAAATGCGTATATAATAAGGTAAATTTGTATTGAAAAAATATGCAACATACACGTTTACTCATACAAATTTATATAATTTTATTGGTATTTTGTTTATTTATTTTGATACGAATTACATGATTATATGTGTATTTTGTACATAATTTTATACGTATTTACATTATTTAATGTGTATTTTGTTTATCTCTTTTCCTACAAATTTCCGTTATTATATGTGTATTTGTATAAATATGTTGATACAAATTTACTTTATTTCATGTATTTTGTATATATATTTCAATTCAAATTTAGCTTATTTCGTGTGTATTTTGTATATATTTTCATACAAATTTAATTACTTCTGTGTATTTTGTATATAGTTTTATATAAATTTACGTTATTTTATGTGTATTTGTATATTTATATTCATACAAATACACATTCTTTTATTGGTATTTTGTTTATTTATTTTGATACGAATTTACATTATTTTATGTATTTTGTATACATTTTTTATACGTATTTACTTTATTTCATGTATTTTGTATATATATTTATATAGAAATCTACGTTATTTTATGTGTATTCGAATATATATTTTGAAACAAATTTACATTGTTTTATATGTATTTTGCATATCTATTTCAATACAAATTTACCTTATTGTATGTGTTTTTTTAAATTTATTTTAATACAAATTTAATTTTTTGATGTGTATTTTGGTATATATATTTTTATAAATAAAAAAAATGCGTTATTTTATGGGTATTTTGCTTCTTTATTTTCATACAAATTTACATTATTTTATTAATATTCTGTGTATTTATTTTGATACGATTTTACATTATTCTATTTGTGTTTTGTACATATTTTTTTATACAAATTTACGTTATTTTAAGTGTATTTGTTTATGTATTTTCATTCAAATTTACATTATTTTATGTGTATTTTGTGTATGAATTTCAATACAAATTTACCTAATTTTATATGTATTTTGTATCTTTATTTTCATACAAATTTAAAATATTTTTGTGTATTTTTGTATATAGTTTGATACAAATTTAGGTTATTTTATGTGTATTTTGTATATCTATTTTCATACAAATACACATTCTTTTATTGATATTTTGTTTATTTATTCTGACGCGAATTTACATTATTTATTGTGTATTTTGTATATATATTTTTATACGTATTTACATCATTTCATGTGTATTTTGTATAGTTTTAAACAAATTTATATTATTTAATGTGTATTTTGTATATATATATATTTATACAAATACACATTCTTTTATTGGTATTTTGTTGATTTATTTTGATACTAATTTACATTATTTTATGTGTATTTTGTATACATTTTTTATACGTATTTACTTAATTTTATGAGTATTTTGTATATATATTTTTATAGAAATCTACCTTATTTCATGTGTATTCGTATATATATTTTGAAACAAATTTACATTGTTTATATGTATTTTGCATATCTATTTTTGTGTATGTATTTATTTTTGTTATACATAGAATAATGTAAAATCGTATCAAAATAGGTACACAGAATATCAATAAAATAATTTAAATTTGTATGAAAATAAAGATGCAAAATACCCATGATAAAGCATATTTTTTTTAAAAAATACATATACAAAAATACACATAGAATAATTAAATTTGTATTATAATTAATATACAAAATGCACACATACAATAAGGTAAATTTGTATTGAAAAAAAACGCAAAATACAAATAAAACAGTGTAAATTTGTTTCAAAATATATATACGAATACACATAAAATAACGTAGATTTCTATAGAAATATATATACAAAATACACATGAAATTATGTAAATACGTATAAAAATATATATATAAAATACATATTAAAAAATGTAAATTCGTGACAAAATAAATAAACAAAATATCATGAAAAGAATGTGTATTTGTATGAAAATAAATAATAGATAATGAATTTGTATGTAATATATATGCAAGATACATTTAAATAATGTAAATATGTATAAAAAAATATATACAAAAAACAAATAGATTAATGTAAAATCGTATCAAAATAAATACACCGTATATTAATAAAATAATGTATATTTGTATGAAAATAAAGATGCAAAATTCCCATCAAATAGCGCATTTCTTATAAAAATATATATACCAAAATACACATAAAATATTTAAATTTGTATTGAAATAAATATACAAAATGCACTTACAATAAGGTAAACTTCTATTGAAAGAAATATGCAAAAATACATATAAAACAATGTATTTTTGTTTCAAAATATATATACGAATACACATAAAATAACGTAGATTTCTATAAAAATATATATACAAAATACACATAAAATTAAGTAAATACGTATAAAAAAATGTAAACAAAATACACATAAAATAATGTAAATATGTATAGAAAAAATAAATACTAAACACAAATAAAATAATGTAAAATCGTATCAAAATAAATACAGAAAATATTAATAAAATAATGTAAATTTGTATGAAAATTAAGATGCAAAATACCCATAAAATAACGCATTTTTTATGAAAGTATATATACAAAAAAACATAAAATATTTGATTTTGTATTAAAATCAATAGAAATACAAAATACACATCAAATAAGCTAAATTAAATGAAAAATATATACAAAATACACATAGAATAATGAAAAATCGTATCAAAATAAATACACAGAATATCAATAAGATAATGTAAATTTGATGAAAATAAAGATGCAAAATACCCATAAAATAAAGCATATTTTTATAAAAATACATATACAAAAATACACATAGATTAATCAAATTTGTATTAAAATTAATATACAAAATGCACATACAATAAGGTAAATTTGTATTGAAAAAATATGCAAAATACACATAAAACAATGTAAATTTGTTTCAAAATATATATACGAATACACATAAAATAACGCAGATTTCTATAGAAATATATATACAAAATACACTTGAAATAATGTAAATACGTATAAAAATATATATACAAAATACACATTAAATAATGTTAATTCGTGTCAAAATAAATAAACAAAATATCATGAAAAGAATGTGTATTTGTTTGAAAATAGATATACAAAATACACATAAAATAACCTAAATTTGTATAAAACAATAAACAAAAATACACAAAAATAATTTAAACTTGTATCAAAATAACTATACAAAAAACATATTAAATTAGGTAAATTTGTATTGAAATACATATATAAAATACACATAAAATAATGTAAATTTGAATGAAAATATATAAACATATAGACTTAAAATAACGTAAATTTGTATCAAATATATATACAAAAAACACATTAAATAATGTAAATATGTATAAAAAAAATAAATACTAAACACAAATAAAATAATGTAAAATCGTATCAAAATAAATACAGAAAATATTAATAAAATAATGTAAATTTGTATGAAAATTAAGATGCAAAATACCCATAAAATAACGCATTTTTTATGAAAGTATATATACGAAAAAACATAAAATATCTGATTTTGTATTAAAATAAATAGATATACAAAATACACATCAAATAAGCTAAATTAAATGAAAAATATATACAAAATACCCATAGAATAATGTAAAATCGTATCAAAATAAATACACAGAATATCAATAAAATAATGTAATTTTGTATGAAAATAAAGATGAAAAATACCCATAAAATAAAGCATATTTTTTTAAAAATACATGTACAAAAATACACATAGAATAATTAAATTTGTATTAAAATTAATATATATAATGCACGTACAATAAGGTAAATTTGTATTGAAAAAATATACAAAATGCACATTAAAGCGTAAATTTGTTTAAAAATCTATATAAGAATACACATAAAATAACGTAGATTTCTATAGAAATATATATACAAAATACACATGAAATGATGTAAATACGTATAAAAATATATATATACAAAATACACATTAAATAATTTAAATTCTCGTCAAAATAAATAAACAAAATATCAATAAAAGAATGTGTATTTGTATGAAAATAGATATAAAAAATACTCATAAAATAACCTAAGTTTTTATAAAACTATATACAAAAATACACAAAAATAATTTAAATTTGTATGAAAATAAAAATACAAAATACACATAAAATTAGGTAAATTTGTATTGAAATACATATACAAAATACACATAAAATAATGTAAATTTGAATGAAAATATATAAACATATACACTTAAAATAACGTAAATTTGTATCAAATATATATACAAAATACTAATTAAATAATGTAAATATGTATAAAAAATATATACAAAACACAAATAGAATAATTTAAAATCGTATCAAAATAAATACACAGAATATTAATTAAATAATGTAAATTTGTATGAAAATAAAGATGCAAAATAGCCATAAAATAACGCATTTTTTATAAAAATATATATACCAAAATACACATAAAATATTAAAATTTGTATTAAAATAAATATAAAAAATGCACATACTGTAAGCTAAATTTGTATTGAAATAGATATGCAAAACAAATATAAAACAATGTAAATTTGTTTCCAAATATAGATACGAATACACATAAAATAAAGTTGATTTCTATAAAAATATATACAAAATACACATAAAATGAAGTAAATACGCATTAAAAAATGAATACAAAATACACATAAAAATCGTATCAAAATAAATAAACAAAATACCAGTAAAAGAATATGTATTTGTATAAATATAAATATATAAAATACACATAAAATATCGTAAATTTGTATAAAACTATATACAAAAATACACAGAACAAATACACATTCTTTTATTGGTATTTTGTTTATTTATTTTGTTTCGAATTTATATTATTTTATGTGTATTTTGTTTACATTTTTTTATACGTATTTACCTAATTTTATGTGTATTTTGTATATATATTTTTATAGAAATCTACGTTATTTTATGTGTATTCGTATATATTTTTTTAAACAAATTTACAGTTTTTTATATGTGTATTTGCATAACTCTTTCAACAGAAGTTTACCTGATTGTATGTTCATTTTGTATATTTATTTCAATACAAATTTAAATATTTTATGTGAATTTTGGTATATATATTTTTATAAGAAATGCGCTATTTGATGGGAATTTTGCATCTTTATTTTCATACAAATTTACATTATTTTATTAATATTCGGTGTATTTATTTTGATACGATTTTACATTATTCTATTTGTTTTTTGTATATATTTTTTTATACATATTTACATTATTTAATGTGTATCTTGCATATATATTACATACAAATTTATTATCTATTATTTATTTTCATACAAATACACATTCTTTTCATGATATTTTGTTTATTTATTTTGTCACGAATTTACATTACTTAATATGTATTTTATATATATTTTTTTATACGTATTTACATAATTTCATGTGTATTTTGTATATATATTTTTATAGAAATCTACGTTATTTTATGTGTATTCGTATATATATTTCGAAACAAACTTACAGTTTTATTTGTATTTTGCGTTTTTTTTTTTCAATACAAATTTACCTTATTGTAAGTGTGCATTTTGTATATTAATTTTAATACAAATTTAATTATTCTATGTGTATTTTTGTATATGTATTTAAAAAAAAAATGCTTTATCTTATGGGTATTTTGCATCTTTATTTTCATATAAATTTAAATTATTTTATTGATATTCTGTGTACCTATATTGATACGATTTTACATTATTCTATGTATAACAAAAATAAATTCAAAATACACAAAAATAGATATGCAAAATACAAATAAACAATGTAAATTTGTTTCAAAATATATATACGAATACACATGAAATAAGGTAGATTTCTATAAAAATATATATACAAAATACACATAAAATTAAGTAAATACGTATAAAAAATGTATACAAAATACACATAAAATAATGTAAATTAGTATCAAAATAAATAAACAAAATACCAATAAAAGAATGTGTATTTGTATAAATATATATATACAAAATACACATTAAATAATATAAATTTGTTTAAAACTATACAAAATACACATGAAATGATGTAAATTCGTATAAAAATATATATACAAAATACACATTAAATAATGTAAATTCGCGTCAAAATAAATAAACAGAATATAAATAAAAGAAAGTATTTGTATGAAAATAGATATACAAAATACACATAAAATCATCTAAATTTGTATCAAACTATATACAAAAATGCACAAAAATATTTTAAATTTGCATGGAAATAAAAATACAAAATACACTTAAAATTAGGTAAATTTGTATTGAAATACATACATAAAATTCACATAAAATAATGTAAATTTGAATGAAAATACATAAACAAATACACTTAAAATAACGTAAATTTGTATAAAAAAAATATGTACAAAACACAAATAGAATATTGTAAAATCGTATTAAAATAAATACACAGAATATTAATAAAATAATGTAAATTTGTATGAAAATAAAGAAGCAAAATACCCATAAAATAACGCTTTTTTTTTTATTTACAAAAATATACATACCAAAATACACATCAAAAAATTTAATTTCTATTAAAATAAATATACAAAAAACACATACAATAAGGTAAATTTGTATTGAAATAGATATGCAAAATACATATAAAACAATGTAAATTTGTTTCAAAATATATATACGAATACACATAAAATAACGTAGATTTCTATAAAAATATATATACAAAATACACATAAAATGAAGTAAATACGTATAAAAAATTTATACAAAATACACATAAAATAATGTAAATTCGTATCAAAATAAATAAACAAAATACCAATAAAAGAATGTGTATTTGTATAAATTTAATTTACAAAATACACATAAAATAACGTAAATTTATATAAAACTATATACAAAAATACACAGAAGTAATTAAATTCGTATGAAAATAGATATACAAAATACAGATAAAAAAGCTAAATTTGAATTGAAATGTATATACAAAATACATAAAATAATGTAAATTTGTATCAAAATATTTATAAAAATACATATAATAACGTAAATTTGTTTAAAAATATATAAACAAAATACACATTAAGTAATGTAAATACGTATAAAAAATATGTACAAAATACACATATAATCATTTAATTCGTATCAAACTAAATAAACAAAATATCAATAAAATAATGTAAATTTGTATGAGAAAACATATACAAATACATATAAAATAACGCTAATTTCTATAAAAATATATGTCTAAAAATGAGCGTAAAATAAAGTAACTATGGATAAAAATATATATACAAAACACACATTAAATAATGTAAATGCGTACATAAAATAACCTAAATTTGTATAAAACTATATACAAAAAAACACAAAAATAATTTAAATTTGTATGAAAAGAAATATAGAAAATACACATAAAATTAGGTTAGTTTATATTGAAATACATATACAAAATACACATAAAATAACGTAAATTTGAAAGAAAATATATTAACAAATACACTTAAAATAACGTAAGTACATTTTGGTGGTGGTGGTGGTCATGTGTGTAATGATGATGACAAGTGTAGTGACTGTGGTGGTGGTGGTGGTGTGTGTGTAATGGTGATGAGTGTGGTGATAGTGGTGGTGGTGATTGTGGTGGCGGTGGTGATAGTGGGATCTGTAATGGTTATTACATGTGTGGTAACTGGTGGTGGTTGTGGTGCTGCCCACGAGTTGGCTGCCCCTCTCACCACAGTCTTCTCTGCCTGCCTCCGGGAAAACATCTGGCCATCAGCATGGAAAGAGGCTCGGGTGGTTCCCGTCCACAAGAGGAGCTTCAGGTCTGACCTCCAAAATTACCGGCCCATCTCCCTGCTCTTTGTGGTGGGGAAAGTTTTCGAGAGGGTTGTGGCAGACGTAGTCCGTCGCCATCTCAGGGACAATTACCTCCTATCGGACCAACAGTTTGGGTTTATACCTGGTCGATCCACCTCTCATCTGCTCATGCTTCTCACAAAGAGTTGTCAGGACGCCCTTGACGACAGCCTAGACACTGACGTGGTGGCCCTGGACATAGCGGATGCTCTCGACAGTGTGTGGCACGGTGGCCTCCTCGAGAAATTCCACGCAAACGGCATCCAAGGCGACCTCCTTCAGCTCCTG